>NC_048220.1:85640350-85788488 GCF_002007445.2 Ailuropoda melanoleuca | reverse complement strand
CTCCTCTTCTCTTCTCTTCTCTTCTCTTCTCTTCTCTTCTCTTCTCTTCTCTTCTCTTCTCTTCTTTTTACACTCACTCCCTAGAGAACCTCAGCCAAACTTGTGGCTTCACATACCATTAATACACTGATGACTCCTAAATTTATGTCGCCACACTGGACCTCTCCCCTGAAATCCAGACTCATATATTCCCTCCCTACTTGATGTCTCCATATAGATGTCTAAATCAACATTTTGGTAAACAAGTAGGAGAAGTCCAATTTAATATAATCTAAAATAAACTTCCCATTTCAGTAAATGGCAAGTCCACTTCCAATTCTTCAGGCCAAAAACCTTGAAGTCATCCTTAACTTTTCTCTCTCTCCCATGTTCCCCATTCAATCTGTCAGTAAATCTCATCTGTTCAGCCCTCAGAATATATCTAGAAACTACCCACTTTCTTCCACTGCTACCATCTTGCTTCTAGCTTCAAAACTCCTTGCCTGGATTATTGCTATTGCCCGTGAGTTGTCTCCCTGCTTCTATCTTGAGTCCCTCTCTCTCAATAACTTAACCCCAAAACAGCAACCAAAGTGATTTAAAAATGTAAGTAAGAAAATATGAAAAGCCAAAAGTGAATATCATACTCAATGGTAGAAGGCTGAAAGCTTTCCCTCTAAGATCAAGAACAAGGCAAGGATGCCTGCTTTTTCTATTTCTATAAATGTAGTACTGGAAGTTCTGGCCTGAGTAATCAAGCAAGAAAAAGAAATAAAAGGTATCCAAATTAGAAAGGAAAAAGTAAAATTATCTGCTTGCAGATGATAGAGCTCACATATAGAAAACTGTAAAGATTCTCCAAAAAAGAAGTGTTAAAACTAATAAATGAATTTGGCTAAGTAGCAGGATATAAAGTCAACACACAAAAATCAGGTGCATTTTCATACGCTAACAATGAACAATCTGAAAAAGAAATCACAAACACAGCTTCATTTACTGTAGTGTCAGAAAGAATAGAATACTTCAGAATTAATTTAACCAAGGAGATAAAAGACTTGTACAATGAAAACTATAAGACATTACTGAAAGAAATCAAGGAGGACATAAACAAATGGAAACACTTCCCCTGTTCATAGATTAGAAGGCTTAATACTGTTAAAACTTTAATACAACCAGAAATGATTTACAGATTCAATGCAATTCCTATGAAAATCCCCATGACCTTTTTTTTTTTTTTTTGCAGAAGTAGAAAAATCCATCCTAAAATTCATATGGAATCTCCAGGGACCTCGAATAGCACAATCTTGAAATAGAAGAAAAAAGCTGAAGAAGTCACACTCAATACTTACTACAAAGCAACAGAAATCAAAACAGTATGGCACTGGCACAGACAGGCATATAGACCAATGGACTGAATAGAGTGCCCAGAAGTAAACCCTCATCTATACGGTCAAATGGTGTTTGACAAGGGTGCCAAGATTATTCAATGGGAAAAAGACAGCCTTTTCAACAAATGGTGCTAGGAAAACTGGATATCCACATGCAAAAGTTATACACTTAACACCACACACAAAAATTAACTCAAAATGGATCAAAGACGTAAATGTGAGACTCAAAACACTAAAACTCTTAGAAGAAAACAGAGGACAAAAGCTTCCCAACATTGGACTTGGCAATGATTTCTTGGCTGTGACACCAGAAGCACAGGTAACAAATGGGAAAATGGACAAAATGGATTTCATGAAAATTTTACAGTTCTGTTCACCAAAAACACTATCAACAGAGTAAAAAGGCAACCCACAGAATAGAAGGTATTTGCAAATCATACATCTGATAAGGGATTCATATCCAAAATATATACAGAACTCCTACAACTCAGCAAAAAACAAAAACCAGCCTTGTTCAAAAATGAGCAAAGGACTTAAATAGCCATTTCCCCAACCCAAAGAAAATGTAAAGGTGGTCAATGCGCCCATGAAAAGATGCTCAGCATCACTAACGCCATGATCTGAATGGGAAGTCATGAGGGTGGAGCCCTGTGGATGGGATTAGTGCCCTTCTGAGAGAGGTTCCAGAGAGCTCCCTAGCTCCTTCGGCCACGTGAGGGCATAGCGAGAATACCGTGGCCTGGAAAAGAGCCCTGACCACACCAGGCTGGCACCCTGACGTCTCACTTCCAGCCTCCAGAAAGTGAGAAATAAATTCCTGTTGTTTATAAATGGCCCACTCTGAGGCATTTTGTTATAGCAGCCAGAAGGAACCAAGACACTTAATCATTAGGGAAATGCACATCAAGAGTACAATTAGATACCAACTCATGCTGACTCGGATGACTAGTATTTTTAAAAAACCCTCAAAACAAAAACCAAAACCCCAGAAAACTAGTGTTGGTGAGGAAGTAGAGACATTGGAAGTCTTGCGCACTGTTGGAGGAAATGTAAAGTGGGATAGCCGCTGTGGAGAACAGTATGGCGGTTCCTCAAAAAGTTAAAAATAGAATTACCATATGATCTGACAATTCCACTTCTGGGTACATACCCAAAAGAATTGAGAACGGTCTTAAAGAGATATTTGTAGACCCATGTTCATAGCAGCATTATTTACAATAGCTAAAATGTGGAAGCAATCCAAGAGTTCATTGGCAGATGAATAGATAAGCAAAATGTGGTATATACATACAATGGAATATTATTCAATTCCGGAAAGGAAGGAAATTCTGTAATGTGCTATAACATGGTTGAAACTTGAGGACATTATGCTAAGTGAAATAAGCCAGTCACAGAAAGACAAACACTATATGATCTCTCTTATATGAGGTACTTAAAGTTGTCAAAATCCTAGTGACAGAAAGCAGAATGGTGATTGCCAGGGGGTGGGAGGAATAGGGAGTTGTTGAATGTGTATAGGGTTTCAGCTTTTATAAATGAAAAGAATTGTGGAGCTGGATGGCAGTGGGAGTTGTAAAACATTAGCAATGTATTTAACATACTTAAAATGGCTAAGATGGTAAATCTAAATTAAATTCCATTTTTAATTTAAATTTAATAAATTCTTTTTTTTAAAGATCTTATTTATTTATTTGAGAGAGAGAGAGAGATAGCAAGAGAGAGCATAAGCAGGAGGGAAGGGGAGAAGCAGGGTCCCCGCTGAGCAGCGAGCCCAATTTGGGGCTCGATCCCGGGACCCCAGGATCACGACCTGAGCCAAAGGCAGACACCTCACTGACTGAGCCACCCAGGGGCCCCAATAAATTCTATTTTTAATTTAAATTTAATATCATGTGTATTTTGCCACGATAAAAATTTTCAAAAAAAGATACAAGTGAGATCATGCCTCTTCTGTGAGCAAAACCCCCAACGACCTCTCCCTTCACTCAGGGTGAAAGCAAAGGCCTTACAGAGGCCTTCAGGGTCCCCAAAATTTGGCACTGCGATCTCGGTGACCTTAACTCCTACCACCATCCCACTGGTCCACTCTGCTCCAGCCTCTCTGGCCTTGCTGTAGTTCTTTGAACACGCTCAGTGGGCTTCTCCTCCAGGGCCTTTGCACTTACACTCCCTCTGCCCGGAACCCTCTTCCTGCTGAGATCTCTATGGTGTGCTCCCACCATTTTCTCAGATCTCTACTCATGGATCATCTTATCCACGAGGACTTCCTGCCTCTTATAAGGAGTAACACCGCTCCACCAATTGCCCACCTCCCTCTATGCCCTTACCTCGCTCTATTTTTCTGCATAGCATCTACCACTGTTTGCCAAGCTCTGTATGTCACTTATTAATCTTGTTCATTGTTAATACTCCCCCTGAAATGTCAGCTCTATAAAGGCAGGGATGCTGCCTGACTCTTGCCCTGCTGTCTTCCCAGAGCCCATCTCAAGCGTACATAGGTCTGTAGTAAATATGTGGCCCATGAATGAATAAATGGGTTCAGTGCCCTCCTCTGTAAAGAGGCGGCGATCTGCAGGGGCTCTTGAGCTGTAAGAGTCTATGAATGGTTGAGATTCGCTGTGCTGGGTCTTTCTTAGAGGAAGGTCATCACTGTCTTAATCACCTCAGAGCCAACTGCTTCGGGTGAGCTTACTGGGTAATCCCATGGCCCCAGACCAAACTGGAGAATAAGACTTACTGGATCTTTTTCCCGTTTCTGCCTTGACTGACTCAAGTCCCTGTCTCATAGCCAGCCACTCCAGCTGGTGCCTTTACTAACAGGGTGCCGTTTGCTCATGGTACCAGGGTGGACTCCTGGATCCCATGGAAAAGGGCAGTAGAAACGTGAACACTCATCCCCAGGAGGCTGGCTTTGCTGGTCGCCTGCAGCAGAATAAACAGCGAATTCTTTACAAGCAGAGCACACACCTCCCTACCCCTTCCCCACTTAGGCTGCGATTCTTCCTTTCTGGGCACTGTGGCAAGGCTGTCCCGGCCACGGCAGCTGGCAGCGTTTCCCCGATTCCCTGGCTTTCTCTCTCCGTTGCCACGGAAATGGGCCCCGGGCACTTCAGAAAGACATATTCCAGGGGCGCTCACTCACACGTCCAATTGCCCTCGCGGAGGGCTGAGTATACACACTCACACACATGCATGCACACGCACACATACACTGACCTCCGTGCAATCGCTCAACGGCCCCGTGACACCACAGGCATGAGAATGTCACATGGCAGGTATTAAGCCTCACGTGGGCTGCTCGTGTGGCTCATGCGCCAAGATGAAGGGGATATAACCTCGATTCACAAATGCGATAATCTTTGCAAGAATCTCTCGCCCTCACCCCCTGGCCTTCAGCTAAGAGGCACAACCAGGGGAGAGGCCTTTTGCTGTAAATCAAATCAAATCATTGTTCTAAGGCTCCTCAGTGGGGAGAAGGCAGACCAACACCTCGCTCCACTTAAGGGCGGCCGTGATCACTTTCCCCTCGCAGAGCGCCTGCTGCTCCCGTCATGCAGCTGTAAGAAGGGGGTGTCATGCTTCCCGAGCTGCTGAGGGCCACTAGGGACTCAGGCTTTTTTTGCTTCCCTTGACTTACCAGAGGGGCCTTCAAAGTGCTGCAAGGAGTCTCGTGTACTGGAGCAAGTGGAGCCATGGGAAGCACGGATGGTTTGGCATTTACAGATGAGATCTGTACATGCACGCACAGCCCACGTACGTGCTTCACGTATAGGCGCACGAGCGCCAATATGCACACAATGCGTGTATCTCCAGTGATCATATCCCCACACCACACACATATATAGGTGTATGTGTACATGTGTCCATATATACGTGTATATGCCTACGTGCATATCCCAGCCCCACATACACTCTGCAGGCACGAATGGACCCGTATACGCGTACCTTCTTCTGTGATACTTACCAAGCACACACCTGCATATGTAGCACGTTTATCTAACAACAGAGCAAAATGGGACCCTTTCTGTGATCATTTGACAGAGATCCCAAGGCACTGAAAAGAAACAACAGGTGACACATTCCCCACCCACTGCGAAGTGAGGAGCCATTCCACCTATGCAGGTCTTACTAAGATGATGGGGGGGGCTAGCTTTTCAACCCTGAGCCCTTTACACTTGAGGGTGTAAGGGTGTTGAGGTTGAAGAGATTTGGGGGAAAGGCACTCCTAGGAAAAATTGCTGGAATGCTCTGGCATTTTCTCTTGGCCTCCCCTCCAGACAGGAGATGGATGTTCTTCCTTGTCATCGCAAGCCTGTGGGTTATGCAGCTGTAAGAAGGACCAGAGGAGAGCTTGGCCTGTCCCTGGAGTTTGAGGGAACACATGGGGCTGGTGTTTGCCCTTCATCTGAGTGGCCTACAGGCAAGAGGAGGCTGGACTGAGAGGAGAGGAGAGGAGAGGAGAGGAGAGGAGAGGAGAGGAAGGAGAGGAAGCTGGGAATGGCCCACACTCCAGTGTCGGCCAAGGCAGAGAATACATGGGTATTTTTTGTGGTTATGTGGACCACGCAGGACAGCTTTACCCAAAAAGGCTGCCCAGGTGACACGACCCGAATGATGAGTGGATGAGGGGGGCTGGTACACCAGTCAGCAGGGAGAGTCCCTGCCTCACAGAAATTGCAGTTGGGAGACACCCCAGGGACAAGAACCTACAGAGTACCCAGGAGAGAAAGAGTCAGGTGTAAACCTCAGCCAAAGCCAGAGGAAACCTCAGCCAAAGCCAGAGGAAACCACAGCCAAGGTGCATGGGTGCCAGGGAGATCAGCTCTCCCCCGCCCCACCCTCCATTTCACCTGAAGGAGCAAGAGGAAACCTAGGCAGTGGCCTCCCCATCCCTCAGGAGGCCCTGATTGGGTGAGGAGACATGCCATCACTTTAAATAAAATTTGGAGTTTCTTCAATTACCCAGACTGGAAATTTTAATTATGGAAATGAGAGTATTCTTGGGACTCTAAGTGTCTGGGGAGGATCTGTTATTATGTAAGATGAGTGACCAAAGAAATTATGGCTGAGTTTCCACCCCTCAAAGCTTTCAACCAAAGTGGCAGGGAGAAAGGAGCTGAGCCAGTTTCCAAGGGCAGGCATCAGAAAAATTGAGGTTCCTTGGCTGATGTCTGGAACCTGAGGAATTGTGCTTTTCTACCCGGGGTTATGCTTGTTACAGAGTCAGCCTGATGAGAAGACCCAGGGCCTTCTGTCCCAACCCACACTCCCATTAACAAGCATCCCCTGTCTCTTTGTGACTCTGGGCAATACACTTATTTGATTTCTTCACCTAAACCACACACATACACACACACACACACACACACACACACACACACACACACAAACCATTAATGCTATGGATTTGCTGCAAATCGACCATAGCCAAACTAGGAAAGAGGTTTTCAGAAACCACTACAAAAATACATATTCTTTTTCCTTTTAGACTCATGGATAACATGTGAAAAAAATGGCATGTTTGGGACCCCAGATGATAATGTCTTATTTTTCAGCATTTTTTATCTTTGGCCAAAAAAAGTTGCAGTGTGACCTTAGACCGTATGCTGGATTGAACCATGGAAATTGCAATGACCTACAAAACTATCCCACAGGTTTTGACTTAATAACATATCTTTTTGAGTTTCTGTATATAAAATGAGGGTGACAACTCGTACCCCACAGGACCGTTGCGGGGATTAAATGAAGGACAAATACCAGGACCTAACCTGGTAGCCAAATCCACCGGTTTCCGGATGTATCTTGGCCACAGATTAACAGGAATACGGTACCCTGCTGCCTAGAGCTTGTTGCTTGGTTTCCGGTGTGCTGTCCTCCCTAGACTCTGGGGAGGCCACAGCCTTTTGAGCCCCATGATCCCAGTCTCATTTTTCACAAGGGTTCTTTCTCATTCTTTGAACTTTCATTTTTATAGCCTCAGTCTTTGCGGTGTAACTCCTCTCTTCCTGAGAAAATCATTGCTTTTGTTTTTCTTGTTGTTCCTTGGCAGTATTCCATGGCAGACAATGCTTCTGTATCGTCTCTGTCACCCTTGGGTCCCCTCTTTTCTATTTGGCTTGTTCCAGAAGCTTTGTTTGGTTGTCTATAGCTTTGGCTGGTGTTCATATCTAATAGCTGGAAAGCTGTTTGGGAGCTCGTCAATGGGGTTTGTTATTGGTGAGTTTCACTGTTATGTAAAGAAATAGCGAATTGGTTTTGTTCTTAGGCTTATAGGCTTCCCCAGAATGGAGTCCTTCAATCTCCTGCCTGGGGATTATTACCCTGGCACCCAGTACAGATCTCTGGATTCAGTATGGAGACTTTGATTTGCTATCCCTATAAAATAAAGTCTTTTGCCCTATTCTTAGCTGTGATAGTGTCTCTCCGGCTCCACTTCAAAAAAACATCCAGGCTTTGTTGTGTTAGAGGAGAGACATTTGTCTGGATTTAGCAGTTGATGGAGGGAGTGGTGGTGTGACGGTGGTATTGGTGATGACAGTGATGGTGGTGGTGATGATGGGAGATAATGGTGCTGGTGGTATTGACATTCTTGCTGTCTCCTGCTTTTTCAACCATCCCTACTATTTTCAGCTCTACTCCTCATCCAGCCTCCAAGCTACCCAGTGTCTCCAATTCCTGAGATGTTCTGGGGGCCTCTGGCTTTTCTCTTGTAGGGTTAGGTTATAGCTTTCTCTAGTTGGCAAAGCTGGTGACTCTTCACCCATCTGCTTTCATAAAATTAATTGACGTATCTAAGCTTCTATTCTTTTTGTTTTTGTAAATTTATATTTTGTATACGCCTTTGTCATGTTAGTGGTGTTTGAGAAAGAAGCAGATATAAGTGGATGGATTTGATCTCCATTGCCCTTTAAAAACCTAGATTTTGCTTTTTTTCATCTTATTTTCTGCTTTTTCCCCATTTTTTTTTTATTTTCCACATGAAGAATTGAAAGCACATGGAACACTCCAAAATAGCTAAGAGCTATGAGCTTATCTCTATCCTACATAAGCTCAGACACCAGGGGCCCGGATTTCTCAGGGAATAAAAGGGACCTGAACCACTTCAATTTTTTTTTTTTGTATTTCTGAGTACATTTTTAAAAATGAAGACATGCTGGAACAAAAGTTAAGAAAATGGAGATATTTTTTAAACAATTGCATTTATCAAATTCATGGTTTCCACACTGAAAAAAAATGACAAAGCAATATAACTATGCCATTCACAAGATAATTACGGGGTTTATTAAAAATATTAATTCATAACACAGAGGCAGAGTGGTACAGTACGGAAATGTAAGCTTAAAACAGTGTGATGACTATCTTCCTTGCATTCTACCTCAACTCGGGGAGAGATAACATCTGCCTACCGAGTCTGAGGACCCCCATGGATGTGGTGGCCGCGCGACGCTTCTACCTTCCCTGTGCCCCTGCTTCCACCCAGAGCACAGCCCCCCATGATGAGATGCACCCTGGAACAGCAGCGGTGCAGCTTCCACGGAAGGCAGTGAGCAGAGAGGCAGGGGTTGTCTCCGTACAACGGGCCAGGTGGGCCAGGCATGGGCAGCAAGGCCACATTGCAGCAGACACTTTGCTCCGGGTGTTGAGCACAAGCCTGGGACTTGCACACGATGGTCCCTCTGGAACTGAATGCTCCTTGGGCCTTCGTAGATAACTAGAAAAGGAGGTAAGTGATCAACATGGCTTGTCTCCCTTTAAGATATTCAGGCTACCAGGACTCCGCTCTAGAATGACTTGGAACCTAGGTGAATTCTTCTCTTCTCAGCCCGCCCTAGCAGTTAAAGAAATTGTATACAGAACAAGAGAAAAATTACCCACCATCTTACTCTTCACCAGCCAGGCAGATTGTCCATTTCCATTTTTCCGTGTTTTCTTCCTATTTATCTCCCCAGTCATCGGTCGATGTGCCACCCACGCATGTGCACGTATCTTGAAACAGACAACACTGGTCTGAAAGTCCGGCAGAGCTGGATTCAAACGCTGTCTCCTTCTCTTTACCAAATGCATGGCCTTGGGTGTGTGACCACTGCCCTGAGCTCATTCCTCATCTGTACGAATGGGATAACAATAGGACCAACATCATAAGATTATCAGTATAAAATCATGTGAAATACTACGTGGGAAAGGCCAGTCACAATGCGTGCCACACAGTAGGTGCTCAATAAACAGAAGCCAACATTATTGCCATTAATTCTTTAATACTACAAGCATTTATTAAGCATTTACTAAGTGCCAGGCAGCAGGGAGAGAGAAAACAGAGACCCTGACCTTCAAAAATGTATCCCCCAGAGCTAGACACGAACACACAGACGGACAGGGAGCGTCTCTGTGACAACACGCGTGCTAGCGGCGAGGAGGCCTGAACGGAGCCGGACCGCCGGACCAGGACACGGAAGGAGATACCAGGCTGGTCAGGATTTGGTTAATGCAGACTTGGCGGGGAGGCCTGGGAGAACATGCAAAGAGACGGGCCGGGGTTCTGCCTTTTTATACCGAACACCAAATCACGAGCACTTGAGATGTTTCGACAAAATCTTCCCGTCATTTGTAACGACTGCATAATATTACACTGCTACGGGGGGGTACCGTACTTGCCCTCACCTCTCCCATCACTTGGGTTTAAGGTCACCAGTGTGGAGCTATTAGTGACATCACCACAATGAACATGCCTGTGACAGTTTTTCCTTTCAGGAATTACTCCCGTAGGATAAATTCTAGGTCGAAGGGGATGGGCATTTTTTACTAGCTCTCGCAACTCACTGCAAAGTTGTTGTCGGAAAGTTCACATACTGGATGGATATCAGCATAATTTTATGCATTTTGTCAGAATAGACAAAATTGGGACTTCAGTGTTGTTTCAAGTTTCATTTCTTTGCTGAGTTGTTGAGTGGAGGCAATTGAATTAGAATGAGTACTTCAGGCAGGTATAAGGGAAGGGGAGTGCGGGAAATTGTGGCTGTGGGTTCGGGCTTGGGACTCGGATTTGGGGACCGGGATTTCTGGGATTTCTGGGAAGCCCAGGCTTGGGGAGGTGCAGGAGGAGAGCGAGGCTTCCCGCTGACGCTGACGAAGTTGTGTTTCTTAATTGCGTTGTTTGTATCTCCCCTCTCTTCCTTGGCTGACTAAATGAATAATTAACATCATAATAATCACCACTGAATGTATGCAACAGGGAAAAAAAGTGTCACTTCTAATCCTGACTGCCTTTTCAGGCAGGTGGTAACTATTAAAGGGGGACCCCTTATTCTTTGGAGCACTTTGAAAGGTTTGGAAAAGCAATCGAAACCGGGATAATCCGTGTGGATCTTCCATTACTGATGGGCAAGGTGTTGGGGTTGCTGCTGTTGTCGCCTGCACCTGTCTATCCTGGTCTCCAGGAAGCGCAGGGGGAAGGCCACCCCATGACAGAGGAGAGAATTAGACTTTCATGAAGAGGTGAGGAAGGGGAGGCCAGTGCCCCCTGCTCCCTTGTGATTGTTCTGCCGGGAAGATGGATGGTGGTGGGAGCATGAGGCCAGAAGGACCATGTGTCCATTTTCCCCAGATCAGAGGGGATCCCTAAAAGAGGGTATGGGGGAAACACCCAGGTAGGACAGAGGATCCTGAGAATATGGGCAGCGGGGGGCGGAGAAGGGGTGCTTGTGGCGGACACGGGGAGCAGGCAATGCTGTAGGAGGGGGCACTGCCCAAGGCTGCATCTGGTTGTGCGGGGACAGCTGTGCAGCCCGCGCAGGAATGAGTGGCCGGAAAAATGAGCCTGAGGCAGCAGGAGACATGCAAGGTTTCTGTGAGTTCCCAGAGGCCCCAGCAAGGAGTGCAGAGACACTGAGAAGGGCTAGTGTGGGTGGACTTTGGAATCAGAGGTGAGTGGCCAGGACCATGGACTTCAGCGGTGGGTGGGCCCACAATGCCCCAAAGGCCAGTCGAAGTGATCGGCCACAGCAGGCAGCCGCCCGCGGACCAGACCAAACCACCAGGCAGCTCAGGCTGGTACAAGGGAACACCACTGACCGGGTGGCTTAAACAGCAAACGTTTGTTTCCCACATTTCTGGAGGCTGACACATCCAAGGTCAGGATGCCAGTGTCTGACAAACGTTCTTCCCCTGCTTGGTTGTCTTCTTGGTGTGTCCTATGGTGGAGAACAGAGAGAGAGAAGGAACAAGCTCTCTTCCTCTTCTTGTAAGGACACTGATCATGGGGCTCCACCCTCATGATCCAATCACTGTCCAACCCCACCTGCTGCTACCATTCCCTTGGGAGTAAGGGTTTCCACCCATGAATTTGGGGGGGGCGGTGCACAAGCACTCGAGCCATAACAGAAGAGAAGAGCCAGCTTAAGAGCCAGCAAGATGTCAGAGGGTCGTGTGCTTTGAAGGGATCTTCCGCCCTTTGACCTTCAAATGTCCCCAAATCTACTCAGCTAACTCAATTGCTTGTTGTAAGTTGAAGTTTCGTGAAAACCAGTGATGTGGCTCAGTTTCC
Organism: Ailuropoda melanoleuca; assembly: GCF_002007445.2. Taxonomy (NCBI): domain Eukaryota; kingdom Metazoa; phylum Chordata; class Mammalia; order Carnivora; family Ursidae; genus Ailuropoda; species Ailuropoda melanoleuca. The sequence goes on along the minus strand of NC_048220.1, from coordinate 85,776,581 downwards.
AGTCCAGGTGGATGCGAAGTAGGCGGGAGGCTGGCATGCAGCAGCGGGAGCCCCTGAGGGCCAGGAAGGCGCAGGCCCACAGAAATGTCCAAATTGAATGGAGGCGGGCTGTGGTTTTCAAGTCTGTGACATTGGGTTGCTCCAGCCCCAATGCACAGGCTGTGCACAGAACAAGGGGCGTCGGACTTTGGCTGCAAGAGCAAATGGGGCTGAAATCCCCAGACAAGCTGCCTTTTCCTAATATGCTTATGGTCCAGACCTTCACAGAGTTGGGCGGGGTGGGGGAAACTGGAGTATCTGGCCTGTTGCCTCTGGCCTCAATGAGGCGCAACTATTTACCCCCAGGATACCATATACACATGATCATTTCCTCTGTGCGCTGTGACTCGAAAATGTTTGGGAAGTCCTACACTAAAGCTGCCCTGTCCACTTCATAGAAATGTGTGTCTAGTATAAATTGAGATGTGCTGTAAGTGTAAAATACATCCCAGATTTCAAAAACTTAAAACAAAAATAAGAAACTCACTACTAAGTGGCTTTATATTGATTACATACTGCGATGTTAATATTTTGAATATATTGGGGCGCCTGGGTGGCTCAGTCAGTTAAGCGTCTGCCTTAGGCTCAGGTCATGATCCCAGAGTCTTAGGATGGAGCCCCATGTTGGGCTCCTTGCTCAGCGGGAAGTCTGCTTCTCCCTCCCCCTCTGCCCCACCCCTTTCTCTGTCTATCGCTCACTCTCTCTCTCTCAAATAAATAAATAAAATCTTTAAAAATATATTTTGAATATATTAAATGTGCTGCTGAAATTATTGGCATTACTTTCTTTTTACTTTCTCAATACGTCTACTGGAAAATTTAAAATGACCTATGTGGCTTCCATTATATGTAGAGACAGTGCTGCCCTAGGAAGAAAGTTAACATTCTGCAGAAAGAGTAAATGGTTTTGTCTGTCTGCAAGGTGTGTGTGTGTGTGTGTGTTTTGGTGAGTGTGTGTTTATGTGTATGTGCGAGGGTGAGCGTAGATGTGTGTGTGTGTGCATACTGATGTGTGAGAGTGTGTGTCTCCGTGTGTGTGAGAGTGAGTGTATAGGTGTGTATGTGTGTGTGTCTGTGTCTGAGAAAGCAAGTGCCTGTGCGTGCACACGTGTGTCTGTGGATGTGTGCGAGCGTATCTGTGGGTGTGTGTGAGTGTGAGTGTGTCTGAGCCACTGCAGGGACGCAGAGGAGGCCCGGGGCAGGCGGTTCAGCAGCTGTGCGAGGCCGCCTGGCCCAATGAGACGGTTTGGCACGGCGCCGAAAAGCAGAGTGAAGGCGACACTAGGGCTCTCGCGAGTCCCCAGAGCCCCGAGAAGCAGTGCAGTGGAACTGAAAGGGCAGACGGCCGACAGTTGCGTGGCCCACGTTCACACCACCGATTTTCGGGCACAGACTAGCCTCGTGGTTAAAGATGGGCTTTGGAGCCAGATGGCTCAGTTCAAATCCTGACTTCTCTGCTCACTACCCGTGTGACCTGGAGTAAGTTACTTAACATTGCTGGGTCTCAGTGTATTCGGCTGTAAAGAGGGCTTTTATTTATCATTTGTAACTATGCCATTGGGTCATGAGGCCCGAGTGTGTCCGTAGCTGCGAAGTGCTTCAAGCAGTGTCTCTGGGGTCCTGCTTGGCCTAGCTTTGCCTGGAGAGTCTTATAATTAGAATAGCCTGAGTCTGGTGCCCAGCTCAGGTGACAGGCAGGCGGCTGGGTCTGTCACCCCAAGAAAGGGGAGAGGCAGGGAAGAGTGCCAGGAGCTGCCCCATCCACTCCACCCTCTTGGCTCTGTGACCTTGGGCAAGTGGCTCAATGAATCAGAAGCCCAACTTCCACGTTGTAAAAGCTTCCTAGAGAAATTAGGAGGATGACAGAATCTCGGCCCCACCAAAGGTGACTAGCAAATAACTTCAGGTGATGTTGCCGTCACTGGCAGTAAAGAGCTGACTTTCAGTTTGGGCTAGACAATGACCCAAACTTGGGAGCTGTCCTTTCTGTGGATCAGATCACACCTCAGACTCTCAACTCAGTGTCAACAGAAAGGTCAGCTGGGACTTTTGGACTGAGACCTGCTGGGTGGGTCCTGGCCCGTGTCTGTTTAATAAACATCCCCTAGCCTCCTGGAACGCTTCTTTCACTTGCTACGCAGTTTTGGTCCAACCTGTTCTCCTTTGGTAGCTGGGGTTTTGTAAGAGGCCAAATTCCAGGCTGGGGCAGGATAAACAAGATTGCATGGCTAATGATTGGTGAGTTGGCCTGGAATGCAATTTACCGCAGTTTGCAATGGAGGGGAGTTGGCCACCCCCTGGACAGTTTAGAGGGAGGTTGTTAAAACAGGAAGCAGGGTCCCCGCTCTGGCTCTGCAGGATGGCTGCTTGGCATTTTTCTCTACCCTTTTTTTAAGAAATGGAGACACCTGCTACCAACTGGGAGTTCTCTGCCTCAAACTCATGTACAAAGAAGTAAACGCCTCTCGATCGAAGCCTTACATTTGTCGAACATTTTGTAGCTTACTCAATTCTACCACCACTCCAGTTTTGCAGGTGGGGAAATTGGAGCTCAGAGAGGGGAAGTAACTTGCACAAGGACACACAGTCAGGAAATAGCAGGCCAGGATTCTAAAATTTTCCACAAACCAAATGAGGCAAAAATAGTGTTTGTGCTGAATCTTCTGGATCCAAAGCTAACGCTTCCCTCTGGCTAGGGACACTTGAATGGAATGAAATCTGAGAGTGAGGGGAACTGGATGGTCTAATGTGGGTATCATTATGATGGGGAAAGCTTTTTCTTTTTTCCTAGATCAGAATTTTAGAAATCTGTTTTCTTGACCTCACACTGTTCCTCTCTGCTCAAATGAAGCCCCCGTCTCTCCAACCCAGCTCTGGTGCCTGACCCATTTCTAAAGGGTTTGCACGGTACACAGGCCAAAGGGAGAGATCCGGGTTCAGTTCCTGCTGCCTGACCTCGGGCAAATCACTCCCTTTCTCTGGACCTCAGTTTTCTCATCTGAAAAAGGGGTATGTAGAGTCTAGATGAGCTCCGGAAGCCCACCCGTGCTTCTAAAGCTTCGTGGCCCCTTGCCTGCCACTCTGCCACAGAAGAGCCACTGCCCAGGGCCACGTCTGGCCCTTCCCTGCTCGTTGGTGCCCTGTCCTGCTGGGGACATGTGCAAGTCTCCCCGGGCCTCCAAGGACGGCCCCAGCTGCCCTCTCTGGTGAGCTCAGCACAGCATTCGTGAGAACTGATGGTGGAGATAAAGATAGACATGCTGAAATGAGGCACACACACTCTCTCTCTCTCTCTGCCCCACGCAGCCTTCCTCCCTCAAGGCAGCTGCAGACTGGCCTGGGGGAGGACTGGTTGCCATTCCAGAAGGAGCAAAACTCGGGGTGGGCAGCTTCCATTAGCTCATTCTTCTAATTGTTCTGGCTGCTTATTGTTTCTCCTGATTTATTTCCAATTAGCACTAGGGAGCCCAGCTTGGGTTTGATTCTGCCAGCTTCCCGGAGCCAGTTCTCAGCTATTTCTGGCTTGGCCAGACCCAAAGCCTTCCTGCTTCCATGCTAGCTGCCACTCGGGGAGGGCCCTCTGGGCACTTACACCCCGTTGCCGCCCTCACGACAGCCCTTGTGAAACTGGTCACATTGTCACCATTTTACAAAAGTGGAAACTGAGGCTCAGTGAAGCAGAGGGACTTGCCTAGGTTCCCGCCGGCAGTAAGTGAACGGTGAAGGTGCATGCCGCCTTCCAGATGGCCAAACGCACGCGCATATCAGCACGACAGAGGTTGCCGTGCGCTTCTCTTATTGTGCCTAACGCTCTGCCTTGCCTTTCCATTACTTGAACTATTTAGAAACAATCCACAAATAAACCCCGGGCCTTGTCTTCCCATCGGGAAACCCAGATTCTGTGACATTCCAGCCCTTTCTGAGCTAGCCGGGAAATCTCCTGGTCCTATTAGGAATAAGCAAAGCCATTTGGGTTTTAATAACATGGTGAGAAAATGGTGTGACTTTAAAGTCTTTATTAGCCCTGGAATGCATTTTCCAAAGCAGGAATTAGCTGACACAGGCAGAGCGTCAGCTGGAAAAACAAGGTCTGGGTTAGGTGGCCCAGAAAAAAACCTGCCTCGGTGCCCAGAGCCTCCCATTGATTTCAATTGCTGGTTAGCACAGACCGGCAGAATAATTGTCCCATCGGTGAACGTGCCATTAGAAATGACCCTACACAGCTAATGGGGGTTTAATACTGGCTTGCTTGGTCCTTGGTATGGTTCCTGTTCTCAGTCTTAGTAAGAAAATTACCTGTCTGTCATTCCCTTTAAACTCGCACAGTAATAATTAGCCAGGCCCCAAAGAGAAGCTGGTTACCCTTAACCTTGGCTGGATGAAGGCTCAGTGACCCATTAAAGTCTGTGAAGTCATTTGACTCTGGCTGGCTAGGGAGATAATGTAGCAGATATTTGATAGAAAATGGTTATAATAACTCCCATTTGTTCATCATTTCACAATCTTCAGAGCTCGGGGTAACCTTGGGGTCATGAGCAAGAATTCTCACCAAGGGGTCAGCAAACCATGGCCCACTGGCCAATCCGGCCTACCTCAGATTTTTGCAGATAAAGTGTTATTGGAATACCTCTGTGCCCATTCGTTTGCATTGTCTGTGGCTGCTTTTGCCTCAGAGACTATATGGCCTCAAAGCCTAAAATATTCACTGTTTGACCCTTGACAGAAAGAGTTTGCTGACCTCTGCTCTAATTCACAAAAGCCAAGTTTGAATCTTGGATCGAGCATTCACCAGCTGTGTGATCTTGGGTACACTGCTTTATCTCCATTCTCTGCTTCAGTTTCCTCACCTGTTAATTAAAGGTAATAACAGTATCTGTGTGGTAGAGGCTACCAGCCCTCACTGACTCCTTCAGTAGCACCCAGTCCCTTAAACTTGGGCATGAGCGGGGGACTTACCTTGAGCCAGGAAATGTAAGTGAAATTCCTATGCATCACTTCCGGACAGAAACATTTAGAACTGGTGCGGGCTTCCCTGCCACATTGACCAAGGTGACCGCGAGGCCTGGGTTGCCAATTACAGGATGGTCAGCTGGTCTCTTGAATGATTAAAATGGTTAGAGAGCCCCCCCCCATGCCAACTCCCAAAGGATGTTTGAGTGAGAAATAAATCTTTGATGAGATTTGAGCATTGTTGCTTCAACAAAACCTAGCTTATGGTAACTGACCCACTTCACGGTTTTTTTGTTCAAATTAGGTGAATTAGGTGTGTAAGATCTTTAGAATAGTGGCTGGCGTATAGCAACTACTCCATGTTAGCCGAAATTACTAATATCATGATGTCAATTGCTATTAATAAAAATGTATACTATTTTTCATAAATTACCTCATTTTCAAGCTCACACTGACTATGAGGTAGTGACTATTCTCTTCATTCATCTGTTCAGTAAGCATCTAATGGGCACCTGTTTCATGGTAGGTAATACGCTGGACTCTAGGGTCTAGAAATAAATCAGAGAAGCTTTTGGCTCATAGAGGGGCGATCTGTCTAACTCAGACTTTGGAGTGGAAGTGATATTATAGGAAGGCATCGCAGAGCTGAATCTTGGAAGGTAAGTGGGGTTTTACCAGATGGGGAAGGGAAGGAAAGGCATGCCAGGCAGAGGGAACCAGCATATGCAATGACATAGAAGCTGAAATTATATGCTCTTTTGGGGGAACATTGAGTGGATTTGGTGTGTGAGACAAAATTTTGATTAGGAATATAGCAGACAATGTTGCCTGGCCACTCAACAGACATTTGCAATCCACTTCCCCCTCACGAACTATACCACACAGAGAAAAGCAAGATATATCCTTTATCAGAATTCACCTTGCTAGAGATGACCGTGTGACACCGTCTCATCCAAAAAGATGTCAAGAGAAGATTCCTGGGGGAGCTTCAGATTAAAGCAAAGAAGCCAATTGGAGAGATCTCCTCACTGTTATGCATGAGTGTAATGTCTGCAGCTGTGGCAGCTATCTTGTGACAAGAGGAAAAACAGGAGAACTGGAGAGAGATGGACCCAATATCTGGACCTTGAAGTGCTGCTAAAGCAACCCCGGAAGCATATACCCCCAGACATCCCGACAAGTAAACAATATATGTCTTTGTGATTTAAGGGACTGCTCATCTGTTATTTGAAGTCCAAAGGGAATTGTGGGAAATAAGGATGGAGAAGTTAGCAGGGCCTAGATTAGGCGGGATTCCTAAAGACAATTGGGGCACATGAAGGACTTTGCATAGGGAAAGGAAATTCAGGTTTACAGAGGGTAAGTCACTACTCAGGATCCAGCTGCTAATAGGTGTCAGAGCTGGGATTTGCACAAAGATCTGCCAAGCCATAGACCAAGCCTCTTCCCCCTGCTGTGTAGGGCATTTTCCTCTCCAACTTGCTCATGGCTTGTTTCGGCCCATGGGTTATTTCTAACTGCGTGCTGGATGAATTGAGATTTTGCCAAAGCTTCTTCCTAATTTGAGACTAGATCTGTGAATTTCGTAAATAAGGAGACTTGAGGAGGTGGGGAAGAAATTGCAGAAAGTGAGAAGGTGAAGCAACTTAGGGCCAAATTGGCTTGGGGGAAAGACTCACAAAGACAGGACATGGGGGAACTGGAAACAGGAAGAATGGTGCCAAACCTTCCACCATCTTGGTTTCATTGGCTGAGAAGTAAGTTACAGCCACAGCATTCTCTCCTGACTCTCCACGGTTTGCATCTCTCCGACACACATTGCTCTGACAGGCATCTAGGAGACCCTGAGCTCCTCAGGGCCAGGACGGTGCCCGATGCATCTGTGTTTCTCAGAGCTTGGCTTCCTGTGTGACCCAGAGTAGGCATTTACCAGAATCTGCCCCATGTAAATACAACTTAAGATAAGGTGAAATTAGGGGTATCCTCATCTCTAGAGTGGCTACCTCTTCAAAAGATTTTTCTCCCCCAGTCTCCTTGAGCCAGGTGGACCCAACTCACATACCAGATCCCTCTCCCTGCCCCCCCCAAATCCAGCACCAAAACCCAGCTGACAATCTAGTTTAAGAGTTAAGAAGGCCAGTTACAAGACCCAAATGGCCTGTTTCTGCCACTTATAAGCGTGACTGTGGACAAATAATTTACTACCTCTAGGTCTCAGTTCTCTCATCTGTATTAAGAAAGGATTGATTTTATATATTTGTGAGGACGGAGCGAATTAATGCTAGGAAATGCTGACATGTGCTAAGCACTTGACACATGATGTCATTATTGTTGTATTATGATTTTATCAGTTGCTACTGGTAGTGTCATGCTTCAAGGCAGCCCTCAGGACCCTGACCCTTACTTAGACTCCGCTCCAGTTTATGGTACACAAATCGAGTCTTGGCCAGGGTACTCCTACTTCTGGCACACATCCTGCCATTACTGCTTTGGATTTGGAATCAATGTTCTTGCCCCAGGGCTTGGAGACCAGCATTCCCCTCTGGATCCTGGTTTATCCAGTCCCTCAGGCCCAGTGTCCCCTGTCGCCCCAGGTAGGACCTGCCCTGACCCCATTCCCTGCACACACACACCGCCCCCCGCGCCACCCACCCCAGGCTCGCCCCTTCCACCTGCTCTGCACTCTCACGGGTGGGGGAGGGGAAGTGTGCCCCGGTGGCCCTGCCACACTCAGCCTTGTCTGTGTATTCCCACCTTCACGCTTCAGTCGCTGTGGCCCCTGACTCATCAGTTAGTTAACAAGCTCCAGAACCATTCCTCTTCCCTGTGGCACCTCAACAAACAGCCCGTCTCGCCTGTGAGAGTGCGGGCTCCATGGGGATAGTTCTGTGGAAGAACTCTGCTTGTCTGGTTTTCTATGCGTCTGTCCTCCCGTTCTCACTGCTCCCAGAGCATCTCAAGGGCACGGGCTCTGTGTCTTCTTTCGCAGTTTGTATGTACGGAGAATTTTGTTTTTCACAGAGGGGAGTCGTGGGCCATCTGGCTGGCTGATCAGGAAGGTTATTTGTTTTAACAATAATAATAACGGCTCACATTTACTGAGCACTTATTATAAGCCAGGCAGTCTAAAAAGCACTTTATGTGAATTAACTTGGAGAATGTTTGTAATAACCTTGGGAGGGCAGATGGGTTTTTTTTTAATCACTATTTTCCAGATAAACACACTGCAGCTCCGAGAATTACTTGCCCACATCAGGCAACTAGTAAGTGACGAAGGTAGGATCTGACACCAGCCTGCCTTCCTGAGTCCAAAACTGTGTCCTAAATCTGTGCTTCTCAAACTTTTTGGGACGTACAGATCACTTGCAGACCTTGTTAAAATGCAGATCTGGGTTAGGACTTCAGATTCAGTATTTCTAAGAAGCTCTCACGTGATGACATGGCTGATAGGACAAACTTTAAGTAACGAAGATCTAAACTAAATTATATTTCTTCCTGCTATAGGATATTCACTTAACTTTTTTCTGGAAGGAATTTCCTGAAATAAGTCATGAAAAAGGCTCGTGGCTAAGAGTCCTGGGTGTGAATTCCAGCAATGACTTAGTTATCATGACCTTGGGCAACTTCCACTCAGAAACCCTGTTTCCTCATCTGTAGCATGAGGCTGAGTACCACTCGATGGATGATTATGAAGGATCAGATGGGACCACGCCCCTGAAACGTGCTCTCTGTAGACGCTACAGAGAGAATGGGTGTTAAAGTAATTTGCTATTAAAGTACTAAAACCCAAAATAATAGTATTATTAATTATAATTCCCAGCTGAATAGACCATCATAGAGTCCTATGTCATGGTCATTCAAGTTGTCACTCATTCCCCAAACTCTCTGTTTTTTGTTTGTTTGTTTGTTTGTTTGTTTTTTGCCATCTGACCATCAAGGGAGAAGGGATTCATCAGTGTTTTATTGCACCAGTTAGGAGCTTTCACTACCTCAGCATGTGAGCCTTACAGAACTTCCTATGAAGTGTTTTATACCCACAAACTGATTCCCCCGAGCCCCTTCCATCTTTGGCATTGTGGCTGAAACAGGAAGAAAGCCTTGGTCCAAAAATGAGATCACAAGAAGGGCATGACTGAGTAGGAACATGGAGCAAAGCTGACGCCCACCACTGAATTCCCAGCCATGGAGGTCCAGCATGGAGAGCAAAGATGGCTGCCATAGGCGTCGTTAACGTGACCAACCGACAGATCAGCAGGATTTTCGGTATTTCTCATTAGGTCCCTTAATTTGTCCTCTGTAATAAACTAGAGGTGGTGGGTTAATGATAGCTACAAATTTTTTGTTACTCCCCCTATTAAGAGGTGAAACCTAGCTCCTGTGTCCTGGCATCTAGTCTGGGCTCGAGACTTGGTTTATACCAATAGGATGTGGCAAAGTGATATTCTAGGCCTTCCAAAGCCAGGCCTTAAAAGGAAAACTGACAGCTTCTGAGTTCTCCCTCTCAGAAGCCAGCTGCTTCCAAGAAGCTTAGGCCAGAATACTGAGGTGTGAGAAGCCATGGCATGGGAAGAGGCCTTGAGGGTGAGAGACCATCTTGGGTGTCGTGAAGGTTCCAGCCCTCAGCTCTGGAGTCCTACGCGGGGCTCTCGTGATCCTGACATCATGACCTGAATCAAAATCAAAAGTTGGCCGCTGGGGCGCCTGGGTGGCTCAGCCATTAAATGTCTGCCTTTGGCTCAGGTCATGATCCCGGGGTCCTGGGATCAAGCCCCGCATTGGTCTCCCTGCTCGGTGGGAAGCCTGCTTCTCCCTCTCACACTCCCCGTGCTTGTGTTCCCTCCCTCGCTGCCTCTCTGTCAAATAAATAAATAAAATCTTAAAAAAAAAAGGTTAGCTGCTTAGCCGACTGAGCCACCCAGGTGCCCCATATTATTGCTGTTTTAAACCCCTACATTTGGGGATGGCAAGTTACACAATTCATTACTAAAACACTAGACATTTCTTGAATCTATTTTTTTTAATTTTCCTTCAATTTATTCCTTTAAGTATTTCCCATGTGTGAAGCCAGTAGCCCTTGGCAAAGTCCCTCTGCCAGCAGTGTCGCCATCGCTCAGAAACTTGTTAGAAATGCGGATTCTGAGCCCCACCTCAGATCTGCGGCCTCAGGAATGCTGAGGTGGGACCCAGCAACCTGGATTAGCAGGCCCTTTGAGTTATTCTGACACAACCCTCAAATTACAGCACCACTGGGCTAAGCCAGTGGTTCTCTACCCTAACTGTGCATCTTAATCTCCTGGGAACTCAACATACACTGGCTTCAGAGAATGCCCCGGAAGTCATGAGTGAGGCGAGGCTCAGACTTGTGTGACACATACAGAGTTTCGTGCTGACTCTGGCCCACCATGTCCCGTGCAGGAATTAAAAACATCCCTCACGAAGTGGGACGCTGTAGACCAGGGCTTAATGCATAAAGGTACAAATGATTTACCTGAAGCTTTGGTAAAAAGGCAGATCCTGATTCGGTAGATGTGGGGTTGGGTCTGAGACGTGGCTTCTCCTCATCCATTCCCAGCTGCCACGGATGCCGCAAACCCCACCTAGAGCAGCAAAGCTCAAGGGAGTCACTGTCGCCATCTCCTCCGAAGGGTAAATGGCTTAAAAGGCAGTTTATGTTACACAGCCACACGCAGAAACCACGCATGCCCTTCTAGAAAGCTCCAATCTGAGGTAGCTACCCCACTGCCGTGGGGAGGGGGGCGCTCTACTGCACAGACCCTGAGCCCCTGCGGGAGATGCCGTCTGAGCTTCCCTGAAAGATGACAGATGAAAAGAACTTTGTCCAACCTGGAGACGAGGAACATTCTTCTTTTTTTCCCCCCGATTCTTTTTTATTGTGATAAATACGTATAAAAAAAAATGTACCCTCTGAACCATGTTTAAGTGTACAGCTCCGGGTTAGTAGGTACATTCTTGGGGTTGTGCAACCATCACCACCATCCATCTCCGTAATTCTTTCATTTTTCCAACGCCGAGGCTCTATACCCGTGACACACCAATCTCCATTCCTCTCCCCCCACCGCCAGCCCCTGGCAACCTCTGTTCCACTCGCTGTGTCTATGCTATTAACGCCTCGGCGTGCCTCAGAGAAGTCCAGCCTGTGTCCTTGGGTGACTGGCTTATCTCACTTACCAGAATATCCTCAAGTTTCACCCCCGTTGTAGCATGCGTCGGGGTGTCCTTCTGGTTGTAGAATACGCCACTGTATGTACACGCCATATTCTATCCATCCACTCCTCTGTCCGTCGGACACTTGGGGGTGCTTCCATGTTTTCGCCATTATAAATGATGCTGCTGTGAACACGGTGTACAAATATCTTGTCGAGACCCTGCTTTGAATTCTTTTGGGTAAGTACCCAGAAGTGCAATTGCGGGATCATATGGTAATTCTATTTTTAATTTTTGGAGGAACTGCCATACCGTTTTCCACAGCAGCTGTCCCATGTTACATTCCCACCAACGGTGCGCAAGGGTTCCAATTTCTTCACGTCCCCACCAACACTTGTTATTTTTCTGGTTTTTTTGATAGTGGCCATCCTAATGGGCGTGAGGCTGGGGAAGGGCATTCTAAGGCCATGGGAAGAGCCTTGTTAAGGAAGCTCGGAAGAGCCCCTCAGGGTAGCCAGACAGCATGGGGACAGGGAGATAAAGCCAGAAAGGGTTCGTGGCTAGATTACGAACGACCTTGAACATTAGGCTAAAAAATCCGAATTTTATCCCATGGGCCGTGGGGAGCCATGGAAGTTTCTTTATCAGGGACGTGATATCTATGCAATTGCAACCTGGTTCCCACAGAAGGCCGAAGGGCCGCCCTGATTGCCATCACACCCGCAAGATTTGTATAATGAGACCCGGCAGCCCCAGAAAGACTTGAGGGCTTGATGTCAAATGCAACAGACCAATCTTTTGAAATTGTGGTGGCTTGCCTGCGTTTAAAGAGAACACTTCTCCAATCAGTTTGAGGAATTGTCTGAAGGGTGAGGAACAGCAAGGTTTCCACTTGCAGAGAGCACAGCTCTGCTCACATGTTCCGATAAGTAATGTTCTCCTTGCCACAATGAACAGAAGAATGTGCCTGATGGAATGAAAATCCCCATTGCCCGGCTACCCGTGGGCAGCCTCGGTTACTATGGAAAATTCCTGATTAAAGTCAGCAGACGAGTTTCCGAGCTAGCGACTATTATTAATAGGAGCTTCAGCCTTGCTCTGACATTCCAGATTGGGCTCTTTAATATGTCATTCCACAAACCAGGTGATTAAACCCCTATGTTTTTTAAAAGCAAAGAGAATGCACCCACCTTTGCCAGACTGACCACCCTCTTTAATAACCCACGCGCTCCTGCCCAGTTAGCATGAGAACAAAACTGCAACCATGAAATTATTTTAACAAGGCCATAAAAAAAACAATTTGCTTGAGTGATGTTTAGGAAGGGGGGGAACCCACCCTCTCTCTAAACTAATTAAACTGTACTATATGTCCTTGTGTAGTTCCTGACATTTTTCTGGTTCACTCAGTTTGAATGGTTGCACAAGGATCGGCGCCAAGCTCCCAAATGGCTAACTCGAAACAAAAGCAGGGTCTCCAGAGCCTTCTTGAGCATTCAGCAAATTGAGGGAAAGTTATTTGGGGTTAATCAATGTACTTCAGTTGCAATCACGTCTTGCCTCACAGAGAAGACCAAAACAAAGAATCACTGTTTGAAGTCCAATTCAGGATGAACTGGAAAGTGACATTGACCTTACTGCATTCATTTTATTTTTTATATTTTATATTATGTTATATTTAGTTTTCTATGCTAGGCTATACTATGCTATTCTACTCTTAAAAATCACACCGTGCTTTGGATGAAACTATTGACAATGGTCCCTCATTTCCTGTCCATTCAATACCACCCCCCTGATAATTTATGTCTTTCCCACTCACACCAGTTATTACCAGAAGCCACTGGCAGTTTCCTTGAACATCTTTACAGGCAAGTGGTCTATTCTCAGCCTGGTAGGGGCTAGACATTGATTAATGGCTGGGAACTTTGGTTTCTGGCAAGATGAGCCTCAGTTTCAGCTGGAGAGGCCTTTGGGTGTCGGTCAGGCTCTTGTCAGGGTCAAACTGAAAACCACAATAAGTGTCTTGGATGCAACACAGTTGTGTACGTGTTAGATATGAAACCTTCTTCTGAGAGATGAGCCCGAATATCATGCCCTTATACTCTTTCAAACTAATGTTTGCCCATCCCTTTGGAGTTTAAAGAAAATATTCCCCTTTGAAAAGCTCTTTAACATTGACAAGGCACTAAAATTTGTGAAGTATCAGGTCCCTTTAAATTCCAAAGAGCTGTGAAGCACAGATAAAACGTGTAATTCAATTCATTTCCGGTTAGGCAACATACAGCGAACACCTGCCGTGTGTGAGATGCTGAGGGGGACTATCCTTTGGGTGAACGGGATGAAACTGATAGAGATGTTTCCTCACTTCCCGGAAATCAGACTGTGCAAATGTAAGAGGAGAATTGGGATGATAAATGGTAGAGCTGCTCATTGATAAGCCGTAACATTTTCATAACCCTCTGTAATACGTGTACGTGCGCACCCAGCGACAAGGCTCTTTATCTGCTCTCCCACTGGTTCATCCAAATCAGTGGGGAAAAAATCAGCCAGAGCCACACGGTCACTCTAGAGGTGAAAATGACTAGGTGATGGGTAAGAGAGTAAGGACCTTTGGAGTCCAACAGAGATGTGAGTCCTGGCCGTGCAACTCACCAGCTCTGAGCTTGTCAAATAAGAGACACAATGCCCACCTCTCAGGGTTGTTGAGAGGCATCTCCAAGATAAAATATCTTTTTTTTTTTTTTAAAGATTTATTTATTTATTCGACAGAGATAGAGACAGCCAGCTAGAGAGGGAACACAAGCAGGGGTAGAGGGAGAGGAAGAAAGCAGGCTCATAGCAGAGGAGCCTGATGTGGGGCTCTCCCATAACGCCGGGATCACGCCCTGAGCCGAAGGCAGACGCTTAACCGCTGTGCCACCCAGGCGCCCCCCAAGATAAAATATCTTAACCCAACCCGTGGTAGGTGGCTGGCTTTCAATGCCTGTCCTGTCCCTTCCCCTCTTGTGCCAGACTTGCTTCATCAGCCCCAAGTGGGCCTTGTTCAAGGTGATGGGCCATGCGGAAGCCCTGCCATGCTGGACCCTTCCCCGGTCCCCTAATCAGTGCCATTGCACACTCCGTCTCCCACCCCAGAGCTCCACAAAGGGTGTTGTCTCACTCTGTGGAAGAGCTGCCTCGCCTGTTTTTCTGAAGGAGGGGTTGCCAGGAAGGGAAGCTGCCAGGAAGAAGAGCAACCCACATTGGGCTACTTCCTGTTTTGAAATGCAAGGACCTGCTTGCAATCAAGGATGAGTAGTAGCGGCTGGGGACAGACAGTACCAGTACCCCAGACATAAAGGGCTGCCTGTCGCCCGGGGCTGGCGTGACTGGTGGTATGCTCTTGAGCCCGCTTCTGGCTTCACCACACACCCTTCCTCTATGGCATGCATTTTCTTAGAAATCCAAGATCCAAGAAGGGCGTTGTTTGACCTGGGGTGGGAAAGATAGCCTGTTAATTGGGTTTCTATGTGAACCCGTGGCACGTTACTTCACCTTTGCTCCTCTGGTGTTCTCCTTCCCTATCCACAGGGAGGAGAAGCAGGAGAGCTACTGTACAGTTGAGAGCCCTCAGTACTCACGGCCCACAGCTTACCAGAAGCGCAGTGTCTAAACTTCAGCTCTACCACCACCGTCACCACCTTCTGGTCAACCACTGTCATCCGTTGCTCAGACACCTGCAATGGTCTCCTAATCACCGCTTCCCACGCGTTCACCCTTGCCTTCCCACAACCCCTAGTCCACACAGCAGTCAGTATCAACCCTCAGAACAGAATTCTGATCCAGCTCTGGCCAAGTGGAGTACACCATGCCCGTGGCCAACGTGCCTATTTCAGGGATGGGCTGTAATCCAAGCCAGTGAGTAGTTAAAGCACTCATCTGTTAAGCACCTGCCATGTGCCTGATGCGGGACAAAACCCTTAACCAGCAGCATCTCACTTCTTCAGCCTCACAATAATCTTGTGGTGTCAGAGCTGTTATTATTAGAGTGAGTGAGGAATTTGCCAAAGGAACCCAATGAGGGCACGGCCAAAGAATTGAACTCAATTCTTCCCAACTCCAGAACCCACCCTTGCACTCAAGTGTAAGCATGGACACAGAGCACCATGTGGATATTTTCTCCAAACAATAGAATCTGTGGTTTTGAGACTTTGTCTTCTAGTGAGGCCAGCATTGTGGAACAATATGAGCAAAATGAAGGAGAACAGGGTCCTGCAGCACAGCCTGGCTGCCCGGGGTCTGCCCCTCTCCTCCTCCTACCAGCAATGTGAGGGCAACATGTTTTCTGTCTGATGATATGGGTATTTTGCTTTTTTCTGGATAAAATGCCACCCCGTTATAGCAATCTGCTGGATTTGGGTCCATCTTGGTGGATTGATCAGTTTCTCCCTCTGGAACCGATGTGGACATTTTTGTGCATTCATCCTGGGATGAAATCTCCTGCAAGATTCTTCCTTTTTGATTCAATATGAAACAAAATTGGCCTTGTGACCATTACTTACACCCTCAATGCATTGAACAGACTCCCCTGAGAGAGGAAGAGTCTCATGCTTCAGAGCAGGAATCTGAGGTCGGGAGGACGAGTGTTAAGAGCTCTCTGATCTCCAGCAAGGTACAGAAACTAGCTAAGCCCATCGGTCGATGGAATGATAATCCTACCTCTCAGGTCTGGTGGAGAACCGAGCTCACTTAGGTCACCTGCTGCATCGTGCCTGGCATTATAATAAAGATTCAGTAAACTGTAGCTCTTTCTATTCATTTTTCTACTGAGAGGAAGAGCTGGTTTTTTAAACTTAGGATTACTTGATTAATTTATAACCTCAAGTCCAAACACACATTGCTGAAGCATAAGCAGCCCCATCCTTCTTCCTCATGCCTCTCTTTCTCAATCAAAACATAGTTCTCAGGCGCCTGGGTGGCTCAGTCAGTTAAGCATCCAACTCTTGGTTTCGGCTCAGGTCATGATCTCAGGGTTGTGAGACTGAGCCCTGCGTTGGACTCTGGGCTGGGTGTGAAGCCTGCTTAGATCTTTCTCCCTTTCCCTCCACCCCTTGCCCTCCTCTCTAAAAAAAAATCAAAAATAAAAATAAATAAGAGTAAGTTTTTCTCTCATAAAATAATTGCTAATACAACTGATTTCTATATTTTTAATTGGAAACATGCACATGACATCACTTAGTTGTCTCTCTGTAGAAAACCCACGTGAGACACTTCTCTCCAAGTTGGATGCCAAGGCAAGTTTTTCTCCTGAGATATTAGTATGCTTATTTCTTATAGAATGTAAATAATGTAGCTGGTCATGTTTCTTTTTTGGTCTGACCATGAGGAAACTCAAAGCCAAATTTGTGGCTCAACTTTGATAAAAGCCTAGAATCCTCTGTTTGCTTGTTTATGTTATAATTGCCTTCCTGGTCTTGATCTTTAAACCTACCTTTACCCAACCTTGATTTCGTCTCTACTTGTAGTTTTCTACTCTTTACTGTATTATTTTATTGCATTATATTATTGCACATACATAATATGTAATGTGTTCTTATAAGCTTTCCATAGAACGGGGTCAATTATACACAGTCATTGGGAAGATAATTTATCAAAATATTAAATATTTTTTAATCTGCCATAATCACATAATCTGGCAAACCCAGGTGATCATGAGACAGGTTGTAGGAGGGGAAGGTGTGTATGTGTGTGTATATATGTGTGTGTGTTTGAGAGACAGAGAGAAGCTTCAGCCACAGCATATATGACTCTACAGTGGGCTTGAGTCCCTGGTGAGTTTGTCACCTAGGACAGTTGGTGAGTTTTATCTGCT
This sequence comes from Ailuropoda melanoleuca, assembly GCF_002007445.2. NCBI lineage: Eukaryota > Metazoa > Chordata > Mammalia > Carnivora > Ursidae > Ailuropoda > Ailuropoda melanoleuca. The sequence continues at coordinate 85,759,579 of NC_048220.1, read as the reverse complement.
ATCTTCTGATAAACCTGGGTGACACATTTCTTGCTGGTCTGTGCATTTGTCCCAACCCTCCCGCCACTCCCTGGACTCAAGAATGGGCACCTTTAATCCACATTCTACTGGATTCCTGAGTAGTTTTCTTTTTGTCTTTAATGCAAATATGGGCATGTGACTCTCCTGCTTGAGCCTTTCAGTGTTACCCACAAAGTAAACCTTAAAATTTCCTAATTCAGGCAATCCCTTCATTTTATAATTGAGAAGAACGAGAGCCAGAGAGGCAAAAGGACTTTCCTAAGGTCGCACAGTGAGTAGCAGCGTGGGGACAAGAACTGAGGTTTCATTCCTTTGTTCATTCATTCCTACATGCATAATCTATTTATTCAAAAAACATTTCTGCAGACAAAGAGGCATCAGGCATTTTGTAGGCTCCAGAGATACAGCATGGGTGAGACTGACGCAGTGCCTGCTGTCTTGGGCTCACGGGAGAGAAGGGCGGATTCATGCAGAAATGGACAGGTTGTGCTAAGTGTCATACAGACCACAAAGGCGCACCGTGCGAGAGAGTGAGTGGGCCGGTGTGGGGAGGTGGCCGAGGCCCCGTCAGCTAGAGTGGTCGGTGAGGGCCACTTTGGCAGGAACATTCGAGCCAGCAGCCAGCCCTGGGAAAATCTGGCTCTGGGCACGTGCGTGAGGTTCTGGAGAAGGCGCTGGCTTGGCCGGATGGGAAAAATGCTCAGCACGGCTGGACGGAGCACAGGGAGAGGGCCCGAAAAAGGCGGCTGGAGGCTGGAGAAGAGGTCGAAGAGGATGCAGGGCGCTGGGAAGGCCTGCTCTGCCATCACAGCACGGGTCTCAGAAGCTCCTCACAGGCTCAGGTGCACTTTCAGAACAAAGGCCTTTGAAAAATCGCAGAGGAGCAGGAGAGGGGCTTTCCTTCCCTACCCAACCCAACCACCGCTCACCCCTTCTCACTGGATCAGATTTACACCCGGTGGTATTTTTAGCCTTCTCTCTCGAGCTCAGTGAATGCACCCCACATGAAAGAGGAGACAAATTTATCTCTGTGGTTGAGAAATACTCACATGTGAGAGGCACGTGATGGCAGGAAAGAGCACGGGCTTTGGAAGGAAGGGAAGCTGGGTTTGAACCTCAGCTCTGTCAGTAAGGAAGGTGCTGTCCTTCAGCAAGATTACCTCACTTCTCTGCACCTCGGGGTCCCACCTGTAAATAGCATTAGTAAGAACCAGCGTTTGTGTAACGCTTAGGCTGAGGCAGGCATTGTTCTGGGTCCTTTATAAATAGAATCTCAATTCATCTTCCTTTGAACCCTCTTCTTGCACTATTCTCATCAAGCCCATTAGACTGATGGGGAAACTGAGACCCAGAGAGGATGACCTGGCATTCAAATTCAAGCATTCCCGAGTCTTACGTGCGATGCTGTGGTCGGGAATCTTAAAGGAACCAGAGCCCAGGCTCGCAGCATTTAATCAATCTTCTGTTTACCGCGAGGAAGCAGATGGATAGTGTCACAACCAGATGATCAATAGTTGCAAAAGGGAGGCAGTGGAGGGGGGCAAAGCTGGTCGGCCGTGTTGCTCACCAGCTTCCTGACCCAGCAGCTAGATGCCCGGGTTAGCCCTCCTGCCCTTCTGCCGTGGGAAAGTAAATGGGTTTGGCTTCTTCCCACTCACCTAGCAGTCCCTCAGCACTGACATTTTCCTCTGGGTGACAATATTATTCCAAGGGCACTGGGTCCCAGGCAGAGCATGTCCCTCCTCTGGGCTCCCACGGCACTGTGTCCATCCCATAGCACAGCCCTTATAAAACCATACGGTAATTACCTTACTTGCCCAGGGCAAGAGCAGAAATAGAGGCCCACATATCATATGTCTAAATATTCAAAGTTATAAATCAAGCTAACAAACTGTTAAATGAAATATGTTCCATCCGCATACCTTGATAAATATATATGCCTAACAATCCGGAAGGCCCAGATGGAACAAGGACTCTCAGATGCCTCAGGATTTTGAAACTGAATCTGGTGACATAGGAAGGCTGCTTCCAGCCCCGGGCCTGGCCCCTGCCCCCAGCCTTGGTCTCTGTCCTATCCCGAGGTGAGCCTTGGACAGGCAGACACCTGAGGCGACTTCAGCCTCACATCCAGACTGCATCGTCCAATCCCTCCCCCCCCCCTCCGCCGACAGCTGCCCTTTGGCCTCCGCTGGGCTTCGGGGTTTGCATGGGTGGCTGGTGCTCAGCCTTCGGGAGGATGGACCTGAGAGAGAACTCTATGCAGTTTCCAGAAATAGGCTTTTAGCCTTTTGAGCATGGCATCCGTGGTCCCCGCTATGTATGCACAGAGCATGGTCCAGAACAGCGTTATCTGACTGAAATACAGCGTGAGCCGCACGTGCGAGCCAGTGCGGAATTTAAATTTTGCTCTTAGCTCACATTAGAAAACAAAGAAATAAAAAGAAGCAGGCAGCATGAATTTTAGCGATGGATTCACCTAATATTTCCAAACTACCGTCATTTGAACATGTAATCAATTATAAACAATTATTTCTGAGGAATCGGACATCGCGGTAGGATTCCGCTTTGACTGCACATCCGCGTCGGGTCTCGCCGCATTTCAGGAGCTCGGCAGCTACTTACCAGCTAGTGGCTGCCTCACCCCGTGGTTCCGATGTGCGTCTCTGCCGCTCCGGGTGTGCTCCGAGGACCAGCTGCATCTTTCAACCTGCAGAACCAGCATTTTAGCAAGATCCCCAAGTGATGGAGATGGGCACGAAAGCTTAACAGGCTGGCTTCTAGAAGGCTCCCTGACCCGCTGACTCCAGCCAGAGAGGGCCAGAGCCGGACTGGAGCAGGGCAGGTGTGCTTCCTAACGCCGGTTTGGCCAGACCGTTCCTGTTGATCTACGCCGCCTCCCCGGAGGCCCTTCCAGCTGGGCAGAAAGGCAGCACGGTGTAGACAAGGAAAATGTGGGGGGGCTTGGAGAGTAAGAAAAGGGCACATAGGAAGTAGGAGTGGAGGCATCTGTGTAAAGGGAAGAAGAGGAGGAAGCACATGGCCGCAGGAGGACAGCAGGCAAGTCTGGGAAGGACGCTCTGAGGAGCCTGTTTCTGCTGGGAGAAAATGGGAGATAAATAGTTTGTACCGGTCTCTGAGCCTGACTATATGGGTGTCTAGTAAATGAGAGAGGTCCAAGGTGGGACAGGGGAGTCTTCTGAAAAGACCTGTACAGGAAATTTTTTTTTTTTTTTTTGAGAGAGAGAGAGAGGGAGGGAGGGAGTGTACATGGTGGGAGGGGCAGAGGAGGGAGAGAGAGAGAGAGACAGAGAGAATCTCAAGCAGACACCCCGATGAGCAGGGAGCCAGACAGGGGGCTTGATCTCATGAACCTGAGATCATGACCTGAGCTGAAATCGAGAGTCAGATGCTTAATCGACTGAGCCATCCAGGTGCCCCGTGCAGGGGAATTCTTGATCACTGGCCCTTATGCTGCAAAATCAGAGCTATGTCTCAACAGATTAAATTTGCCAATGGTTGAATTGACATTTTGTCCTGAAGCTAGAAGCCGGTCCCATGATGTACTTTTCATGGAGATTTCTCAAACATGCTGGAGGTGAGAGGTTCCATTAGAAGTTACGTGGTGGAAATTTCATTGTCTTTGCTCTTAGCATAATGGATATTTTTTTGAGAAATGCATCCTGGGTGTATTGCAGACTGTTAGTTCAAGCTGGACCTGTATCAGGTTGGCATGGGAGGAGAACACCTGGAATGAAAATGAAAGACAATGAAAGAAACAAAGGTCTACCAGTACTATGGCTTTGCTGGTCACATACGGGATGTCCATGAATGGCCAAATGCTTCTCTCAAGTAAGTGTCATTTTATCTGCTGGGGTTTTCATCAGCAAGTAATAGGATATGCAGCTAACAGTGGCTTAAAGAGTGGTTCTCAGGATGTGTTTACCAGCATCATCAGCGTCACAGGAACTTGTCAGAAATGCACGTTCTTGGGTCCACTGCAGACCTACCGAATCAGAAACTCGGGGATAGGGCCAACAATCTGTGTTTTAATACGCCCTCCAGGTGATTCTGATGCATGCTCAAGTTTGAGAAAGAATGGCTTAAACCATCAGGACATTTACTGTTTCTTCTTGAAATGTCTAGAAGCAGACTCCACACTGCCAGGACTGTGGAGCAGCATTTCTGGGATTCTCTTGACCTTTCCCTCATTGTCACAAAATGGCTGCCTTAGCTTGAAGCATCATGTACTGTATTCACCTTGCAGTGTCCCAACTGGGAAGGACAAGGTGATGGCAGAAAGGGGGCTCCTCTTCCTTAACACCTTCTCTTTTATCAGGGAGGAAAAACATCTCAGGAACCTCCTCAGCAGACTTCCCTTCTCAATTCATTGCCTAAGCCTGGGTCTCATACCGGTCCCCAGGCAAATCATTGGCAAAGTGGGATAGAGTCTGACAAAGACTTAAACTAGCACAGCTCAACCCCTTGAGTTCACTGCTGTTCCTCTAGTGCCTGAACAAAATCTTTCTCTATTAGCAAGAACAGATCAGGGGTGGGGATAGGGGACAGTTGCATGCAGGTAACCAACAGTGTCTGTTACAATTATTGTCCCCATTTTACAGACATGGAAAGTAACAGCTCAGGGAACACCACATACCTAGGAAATAGTGGAGCTGAGATCCAAACTCACTTCTTTCTGACTCCTCAAATGTTTCCATTGCCTCACTCCATCTATGGATTTACAATTGCCCAGAACTGGTAAGGCAGAAAAGATTGATTCTGTGACTTCCTGCAGTAGCAAACATTCGGTATGGATTATCATTTGGAACACATGATGTCGGTAGAAGAGAGGTCACCAGCTGGACACCTGAGGGCCTGTGCTTTATCTGGCAAGAGATTTTTTAAATTTTATAAATTCATGTTCAATATTTAATACTGGGAAATTTCACATTGAAAATCCAACTTGTAGGTGTTTCTGAAGAAACATGAGAAGCTCTTGCCACAGACCCAACATCCCCTCATGGCAAGAATCGGCAGGAGCTGGGTGGCCTAATTTTTCTCATCCCCCACCATTCTCCACCACCTTACCCTTGAGCCAGTTCACCTATTTGTATCACTGGACTTGGTCCACTTGGCATTTTGCATGCTCCCCCACTCAGGCCTGCCCCCGTGGGGCCAATGCCTGCAACACTGATGGTGGGATCTCTTCTTCACCCCAACCCCCCAAATCTGCAGCCAAGAATCCTTGGGGAAGGGCAAGGATGGGGTGGTGGGAGCTTTTGAAGGGACATCTGAGTATCCCCCTGGGACCAGCAGCGCTGGAACTCCATAGGAATTCTCTGTGGTCCCAGTGCTTCTGGCTGAAACATGGCCCCAGGAGGTAGGTGTGGGAGACCCCACCCCCACCCCCAGGTGTATGGCATGGGAGTGGACCCCAAGGCTGCAAGTGGTTTGGGCAAGGGATCTGAAATCAAAGTGGTAGGACCAGCTGGGCTACTTTACCTCCCAGAAGCCGGTTTCCGCTGAAAACTCCCCAATGTTCTTGTGCAATGTCCTGTTCCTCAGGGTCACTGATGTGTCCTCTAGGACTTGTTTTAGTTGCAAACACTACCTGGGGACTAATTGTCCTCTCACTTAAACCACTACCAGAGGAAATTGTATATAAACTTTGGGCCTATTTCTTTATTTTCTTTTTCAATTCTGAAATACTGTTGGTTTGTTTTTTCTTTAGGACACTTAGGGCTTTTTATGGACAGTGTTGCCCCAGGAGCACTCTGTTATGAAAGGAGAAGCCACAGCAATAATAAAAATGCTGATGATACTGGTGTAGCTAAGAAATGAGATAATGCACGGGAAAAGTCCTAGTTCAGCTCTGTGCCAGCTATGAGGACACAAATACTCAGGGAATTCTCCATCAGTCCGGTGGGAGACCCAGACACATAAACAGGCCATTACAATGGAATCTGATCAGGGCGGCTCCAGAAGTAAGCAGAGGGTGTTCTCAGATCTGGAAGGATCAGCACCTAACCTGAGATGGGAAAGCCTCTGGAGGAGGCGACAATGGGATCTTAACAGAAGAATCAGCCAAGGGAAGAAGAGGAGAAGGATGATCAAGCAAAGGGAGGCTTGGGAGCAAAGCCTGAAATAGGTAAGAATGTGGTGCATGGTGGCCCCTGCATGCTCTTGGAACTCACAGGGGAAGGTATGGAGGGAGGTGGGGGAGGAGGCTGGAGGAGTAAGGGGCAAGTCATGAGGTCTGTGGATTTCTCCTGGGAGAATGGAGATGCCATGAAGGGTCTTAAGTAGAGATGCGACTAATTGCGCTCGTTGGAACGATCACCCAGGCTTCAGATGTTCTGAGAGTAGAAGACAGAAGGCAGTGGATTTGAACCCAGCAACTGCTGAGTACTATTTCCTGCTAAGGAAAGAGGGAGTTGATATTTGACCTCTGTCTCCAAGGTTCTCCATCTCTGTATTCCCAAGGTGTGAAAATGGAAGTTACAGATGTCCTGAGGCCCAGCCTTGGGGGTTCCACAATTCACTTCTACTGGATTCTATTCATCAAAGCAAACCACAGGCCAATCCAGGTTCTAAATAGACTCCACCTCTTCATGCAAGAAGAAGCAAAAATTAGCAGCCATCTTTACGCACCATCCGTTACTCGCCTATCTTCTGAAATCATCTGCTACAGAATAGGATGCATGATAGGTGCTTAAGAAATATTTGTTAGGGATTGATTGATTGATTGATCAATTGGTTAAATCATTTACTTATTAATTTATGTAGGAATTACTGACCATGAAATAGATCAGTAGTCTTCTTGGAATAAGGGAGAGGGCAGCTCCATGTACTGAGGAGAGCCAGAGAGACCTGTGGTCAGACCTTGTCTGTCTTATGACCCTAGAGAAAGTCACTCCGTCTTTCTGGAACTCACTTGGCTCATCTGTGAAATGAGGATAACCACACCTACAGTTGAGTGTCGCAACACCCACCTCACACGGTATGTCTGGGTTTCACTGGTCATGCATCCTAGCCTTCCTGGTCAGCCTTAAGGTGGTAGGACTGAGAGGAAGAAAAGAGTAGTTGGTCCCCAGAGAAACACGTTTTATTTTGAGGAGGAAAAAAAGTTCTTGAATTACTTTAGAGCACTTTCATTTGGAATAAATAGTTGGAACATTACCAGCAAGGAAGACATTGATCTTTTGATTTACAAAGATAGTTAATGGAAGAAAACCCAAAACAGAGGTTGCCTCTCGGGGACCAAGAATTAGAACTGGAAAGGAAATACATGTTTTACTGTTTACTTTTTGACATCATCTGAATATTTTTCTCCAGGATATGTATTCTTTTTCTAGTAAAATAATTCAAATATGAGAAATTCAAACACCATTGAAATGATGTCTTCCCATCACAAGGACTTTGATAAGCCCAGAGTTGGTCATTAATATAATTCACAGCTTAAGGAAACATGAATTCCATTTTTCCTATAATGGGAAGTCTTGAAAAGAATAGGGTAGAGCCCCCAGGGTCTGTCTTCTCTCTCTACCCTGACTCAGTTTCCCTCTGGATGCTCTACTCTTGGAACACTTTGGGACTTGTTCATTACATGCTTGCTCAGGCTGGAGACGGCTCAGGTGATGCCCTGTCTTTGCCGCACACGATGCTGACTACACGGTCACGGCCTCCTCGCCACACACACGCCTCAGCCACCCCTGCTGCTGCTGGGCTTGATTGTTTGATTTGTGAGTTCCAGGCAGCCTAACGTCTGTGCTGCTTCTGTAAGCAAGATCATGATATGGGAGCCAGTCAAGGAGGAGAGAGGAAGCCTGAAAGAGGAAGAGACAGAAGAAAGGGAAGAAGGAAGGAAGGAAGAGGGAGGAAGGAAAGGAGAGAGGGAGAAGTGCTGATTCTTGCAGTTGTGTAGAATGCCTCTCCAAAGCCTCTCTTCCTCCAGACCCCTCCCCATTTGCCCCAAGCTTCTCTTGTCCCTCCACCTTGGCCATCTCTTGCTCTTGCATATTGCACAGACTAGCACAGATCAATAAATATTACTCTGAAAGACAAGAAGAAGGGTTCTTTTTTTTTTTTTTTTTAAGGCTTCCACATCCCCCAGTCACTGCACCTGCAGGTGCTGTTAGGTCTGTTAGGATGGCGATTAGCCACACCACCCACTTCTCTAAGTCCCCACCACGGTCAGCCTTGTCAGTCTAAACGGGACCATGAGCTGATGTGAGCTGATGTGTGAAAACATCACCTGAGGTCATTTAAAAAAGAAAGAAGGAAAGAAGGAAAGGAAGAGAAAAGAAAGGAAGAAAGAGAGGGAGGGAGGGGGGATGTTTGCTGTAGCTCTTGATCCTTTTCTTTTCTTAAATCATTTTTCCTTAGCCAGTCTCCAAGTGGGATCCCCCCAAGTCGATCCGCAGACTTCAGTGAGAGCTCTGCTGTTGGTCAAATTGTGTCCCTCAAAAAGCTATGTTGAAGTCCTGACCCCCAGTACCTTGAAAAGTGATCTTATTTGGAAATAGGGCTGTTGACAGTGTAATTAGTTGAGGTCAAACTGGAGGTGGGCGGCCCTTACTCCAAAAGGACTAAGTACCTTACCAGGAGAGGAGGGAGACACACAGACACACAGGGTGAAGGCCAGGTGAGTACAGAGGCGGAGGCTGGAGCGAGGCAGCGGCAAGTCAAGGAAGGCCAGAGATTACTGCCTGCACCCCAAGTCGGGGAGAGGCAAGGAAGGATCCTATGCAGACTGTCAGAGGGAGCACAGCCCTGCTGACACTGTGACTTTGGACTTGTGGCCGCCAGAACTGGGGGAGAACACAGACCTGTCGTTTTAAGCGCCCAGGGTACATATTACGTTATGGCAGCCCGAGGAAACTTAGTTAACAGGGCTCCCCACAGCTGTCTTTGGATCTTCAGTAGGACAAGAGGCTCAAAAGGAACCAGGTGACTGATTTCAATTGGGTCAACTGGAATAGAATTTTGGAAGTGAAACACACACACTCTCACTGGATTCTAAAAAAGGCCTGCTCCGTTCTCTTAAAAACGCAGAGACATTCGAAGATACAATGTGGCTCCCTTTTTCTTTTCCTAAACAAACAGACAAACAACAAGTTCTCAGGATAACAGGGGGTGGGAGGGCAGAATGACAAAGAGTGGACAGAGGGAGAACGTGGAATCTCAGAGGGGCCACTCCTCCCCAGGCAGAGCAGTTAGCATCCTGGGGGGAAGGCCATGCCCTGCACGTGGTTCTGATGAGGAGATCCACGGGAAAGGACCACAGAGAGGGCGAGGAGACAAACCAGGGATGGTGAGGCAACAGAAGGAAGCTGGACTAGCCATCAGGCCCAGGGGACAAAGGGAGGAAACCGTGTTATTGGGAACTGTAGTCATGGAGGTCCGTAGCTCCTTGTAGACATGTGTTCAAGCAGGTAGGGGTGAGGACGAAAGACGTCAACCTTCTCTTCATTCTTTTTTTTTCTTTTCCAACCTTCTCTTCATTCTGAACTTAGTTTTTTGTTTTTGTTTTTTCTCTACCAAATGGCGATAAGACCACTGACCCGACAGGCTTGTGAGAAGTTAACCAGTGCGATGCTTGGCACAGAGATGTGTCCTCAATAAACATCTTGTGAATAAACAATGATGGATGGAATGAATACTTTTATAAAGCACACACAATAATTTTCTTTTAGCAAAAAAAAAAGCCTCAAATGATAGACTTGGATAAATTATGCCTCTACTCCATGTCATAAAAGGTACAGAGGGAATTGTACAGCATATTAGAGATAATTAACTCCAAGTTGCATCAGGGCTGCCAGAATTCAGGAAGGATTCCTCTAGTCAATCTTGCCCTAAAAAGGCACCGAGGCACACACACAGGAAGGAAAATAGAAGCCAATTAATTCAAAACATTTGGTACCTTGTAGCCTCAAGAGGTTTAGACGGGAGCACTTAGTGACCGTGACTGAAGTAGCAAGTGCTTGGGCCACATGGCAGGGTGGACCGAGCTGACTCGGCCACTATCCAGAGCAGTCCTCTTCTAGGGACTGTTGACTCAAAGGCAAAAGGCAAGATGGGGTTTCCTTAGGGCCAGTGGGTTTGGAAGGGGGGGATTTGAAACCGAAGGCTCTTTCTCTGGGGCGCTAAGTTCGAGTCTTTCCCCAGTTGCAAGAGAGAAAGAAGGGCACCACTGGGCCCCTCCTGATGTGCTGAGTGCTAGGCTAGAAGGCTCCTGCACACGGCCTCTGCGGATGCTCACAGAGCCCAGGAGAGGAACAAGAAGAGACAGGTGCATGGAGAACGGGGTCTTGTCTAAGGTCCCAGCGCTGCTGAGTGGCCCAAAACAAATGCAAACTTAGGTTGTTTTCACTCTACGCCGTGTGTGTCAAACACATCTGCTCTGCTTTAAGGACTGACAGAGCAGTGACACATGAAAGGACCCTGGGCCCTGATGACACCGTTGAGCAATGCTCTGTCTTCCTGCACATGAGCGTCCTTTCTATTTGAGAACTCCCGGCTTGGGGAGGTCTGAAATGTTCTTATCATCTTAGCCACCTTGCATTTGGGTTTTCTGCTACTTTGAGCTGAAGTCATCCCACCTTATGCATACAGCCTTTTGTTCTGGCTGGCCTTCTCCTCCCAGCTGGTTCCATCTCATCCTCCAGTCCAGCTCTGAGGCCACTCCCAGTCACCGCCCTGCTGGACTTGCCTCCTGCCAGTCCCTCCATTCCACCCTGTTCTAGTCCCTGCAGAACCCTTAAATTGCTCTTTTTTAGGGAAAGCACGCTCCTCCCCCACTAGAATATAGGCCCCGAGAGGGCACGGACGTGTCTGTCTTATTCATCTCGTGTTCCCAGTACCTCACTCAGTGCCTGACACATAGTAGTCACTCACTAAATCATTTCTGGATGAGTGAGACGTGGAGAGCTGGCATTCTAAACTGAAGCACCTCCCACCTTGCTAGACACCACCTCTCAGAACCCTTCCCTCCCTCCTTTTGGATTCGGTTGCCTTGTTTCCTTAGCAGCACAGACTGCGTGGCTCACAGAGGCACCATCCAGCCGACGTGCCTCCCAGGCATCTCCCCCTCACCATCAGCATTCTCTCTTTGCATTTGAACTCTTAGAAAACAGCCAACACACAGGCTCCTTCCTGGTGGGCAGTTCATTTCTCCGCCCAGGACTGATGACCACACTCTCTAGGTGAAGATCTGGGGCACGGAATTAGAATGGCCTTCCCAGCCCCCTGGTCCACCTCCCCACCTTCTCTGCCATAGCCCCCACCTAACCTGCTGCTGGATGAAAAAGTCATGTTGGCGATAACATCATGGAGCCCAAGAATTCCTCAGAAGATGGAAATTACAGCTCCAACAGGGAAAGTGATCGGGTCATAGGCAGTGAGTGGAAGACACGGCAACAGAACCTGTTTCCTTTCTTTTTCCATGTCCCAAGACCTTTTCAATAATTGGTCCCTTCTCTTAGATGGAGACTGAGAGAACTGGGATCAGATCCCAGAGCTGCCATTACCTCCAGGGTAACCTAGAGCATGTCGTGTAAATTCTGTGAGCTGCAGTTTACCCATCTGCAGACTGGGGTGCTCAACCAGTCTGCTCTGGTGTGTGTGTGTGTTTCAGTGCTGATACAAGGGTTAAAAAATGTTAAAGCAGCTTGTCCTCTGAGTCCAGGTTCGAGGGGCCACCTAAATCAGGCATTTAAAAATTTGACCTCTTACAAACTTGCAGCCCTGTCCTTAGCAATACGCTTAACTCGAAGCATCGTCATCTGCTTGCCTTGTCTGACGGGCCATCTATCCCAGCCCCTGGACATTTGGTGCCTGCGGCCAATCCATTAGCTGCCTTGCCTGACCCCAGAGCAGAGTGATCTGTCCTCCGCCACCATCCAGGCCACCATGAAATATTCAAGCATCCCTGACAGCGGATAACTTACTTTGACTAGATTCTGCTAGGGTCGTAGGTTGGGTTACAGATGAGAAGTCTGACCAACTAAGAGAAGTCAGAGGTCTGGAGCAGGGCTACTTGCAAAATGAGGAATGAACACTCAAAAGTAAATCAGAACTCAGGATGCCGCTCTTTAAACAGATGCAACTTGGCGAGCTAGAACTTGCTACAGGCTCCTAAAGAAGGAGCTGAGGCCCGAGAACCGATTCCAGGCAGTGGAGGATTACAGGCTTGAGTCATAAGGATCTGGGTTCGAATCCAGTGTGGCTGCTTCCTAGCTATATTCTTTTGGTAAGTTAGTGAATTTCACTTCGACTCGGTTTTTCTCTACTGAACTGGGGGAAAATAAGTCCTACCTTCCTTGAATACGATAAAGTATTTGGAGGGACTTGGTAGATATATACATTATGCAAGTTTCCTCCTCTTTTCTAATCAGGGGCTTCTTTTTATGTAGGTCAACTTTAGGAGTGAGAGAGAGCCAGGCATCATGTGATGGATATAGGGTGACCGCATTAAGGGTCATATGACACTGGAACAAAATTCACTCTATCCAGGCACTTAGGACGTACCTCCATTCCTAGAATTTCTTCACCATTCACCTCATTCTCCCCAAGAAGGCTCTGAGGTTGTTTACTGTGAAGTGTGTTTATATATACTACCGTTAATAAAGCAGAAGTAGGAATGATAACAGCTAATGTTTACAGAATGCGTGCTGTATACCAAGTGCTGAGTTAAGTGACTTACCCGCATTCATGTTTTTTCAAAGATAAAGGGGAAAAAAAAAAGCAACATCCTGGCAAGCAGGTGGGAACATATCTGCTAAGCCTTGATGGCCCTTTCTGGCTTTAACACCAGCACAACCATGAGTCCCGGGTCATAGTTATAAAAGAAATGGTTTCAGTGGGAGCAAGAACAAAAAAGGGGGTTTTGCACTAGAGCTCTTTAGAGTCACAATAATAAAAATAATTTCTCCTACAGGAGTCCCAGCAGTCAAGCGGTTTCTGTAGCTGGGAGTTCATAGCTGTAAAATCTAAATGTCAGTAGCTCTAGGACCGTCAGAATAAGTGCCACCCCCCTTATGGCCACCAGCTCTCACTTCAGTGCAAAGCATCTTACATACATATATATATATATATATATTTTTTACCTTGTTGATCCTCTTTTCCAGCCAATGATAAAGTCTCAAAGCAAATGTCACAACTTCAAAGCCTTTCACCTATGGCCCCTTTGGCTCCCCAGGGGACCCCGTGAAGCCAGCTGTATCCGGTAAATAATCCACTGGGTTATATCCAGTTTGTATCATGGACACTCACACTGCAAGAGAATAGCCTGCGGCTGAGGGTCCAAAGTGTCTCTGAGCTCCCTGGCAGCCCCTTCCCAAAGGGAAACTCAATGAAGTCTGAAGGGTGCTCTCCCTCCCTAAAGGAGGGAAGCCCACATTTGGGGGGATCGTTGCTTTGGCTTGGTTCCTTAGAAGTGGGATGTCATCTAATAGGTTGTGAGGTTGCTTCTTGCTTCTCTGGCTGTGGCTTCTGTAGGGTAAATGCAGGGTCTGTCTTTCCTGCTCAGTGCAGACTGCTCGTAGGATCTGGCAGGCCCTAGGTTCCCTCCCGCCTCCCCCCCAGAACGTGCCAGACAGTGTCTACATGCATGGATTCCACACACTCCGCTCACACGTTCCACTGACAACCTTGCCGTGAGGTAGACAGTACAATACCACTTGACAGCAGAGGAGAAGGACGCTCAGAGGGATAAGGTATGCTGCCGAGCTCGCACAGTCCCCAAGGGCAGAGCCCCGGCCAGACCCCAGGGCTCCTGACTCCAGCCGCACCTTCAGAAGTGTAATGATGTGCTTGATCTCACACGGTGAGCAGGTCACAGAGCTGGGACTCAGACTCAGGACTCTAGACTCCAAGTCCAGTGCTCACTCCACAACACTCCACAGCATCCCAGCTTCCAGCCATCCATTTAATAAATATTTACTACCCACCTCCCAGGCACCAGGAGCTACTGGGAGTCCTAAGGATACAGCTGTGAGTAGGACAGACAGGATCTGTGTCCACATGGGCTCACCTTCTAGTAGGGGAGACAGACTACTAATAAGGAAGCCAATAGGTTAGCAAAATCATTCTGGTTGAGATGCGTTTCATGGTAGAAATATTCAAGGGCTGAAGAGGGAAGAAGGGTTGGGGTGTGGGGCCACTGATTTAGACAAGGAGGGTCAGGAGAGGCTTCTCTGAGGAGGTGACGTTATCTGAGAGCTGCATGATAAGTAGGAGGCAGACACAGATGAGGGAACAAGACGGTGAGGGCCTGGAGCTGTGAAGCCTCTGTGACAGGGACTGATAGAAGGGTGGTGTGGCGGGAAGGTCATGGATGAAGAAACCAAGAGCTTTGGGTCAAGCTGGACAGTGGTTCACTGTAGGCCTTGAGGACAGGTGGAGGGTTGATATTTTCCTAAGAGCATCACAGAAGCACTGAAAGGTTTTGGCATGGAGGTGACAGGACCTCAATTTGCAGTTTAGAAAGATTACTCTTAGCTGCTGTGTGCACACATGTGTGTGTGTGCGCGTGCACGTGCTCACGCATGCACGCACCCTGAGGATGGGGGTGGGGTTGCAAGTGGGGGTCAAGGAAGCCCGCAAGATGCTGCTGTGGGGTCTCCAGCAGGCCTGAACTAGGGTAGTAGTGATGAGAATGGAGGAAGGGAGGAGATTTGGGTCATGTTTAAAAACAAAGTCATCAGGGCCTGTGGATGGCTTGAAAGTGAGCAGTGGTGGGGGTCGGTGTTCAGAACGACTTGCAGGACCCAAGCTCCCTCGAGCATACCAGGTGAAGAATAGGACCATCTCTTTGGGGCTGCTGGACCAGGACTTCGAGGGCAAGACCTGGGGGCAGATGGAGGGCCGTGTGACAAGGCCCGAGTCTCCAGTCCCACCCTGTAGCAGGAGCCCTTCCAGCCCCAAACAGATCTCTCCACCCGCGAAGCAGGCAGATAACAATCCCCACTGTGCCCAGAGCCTTCCGGGGGCCCCAGCCAGCCAGGCCCTGCTGTAGCCAGGGCACTGCACTCTCTAGATTGGGTTCCTAGAAAAACTGCTCAATTATTGATAAGGAGCCCTCCTGACACCACTGAAAGATGGTGAGGCTTGCTCCTCGCTCAAGTAATGCCTCCAGCTTAAGTAACCCTCCAGCTCGGCAGTGGGGATGCGGGGGAGGTGAAGAAGAGGATGTTGAAAGGCAGACATAAGGAAAACACTCAGCATGGAATAATGAAGATGCTAATACTGTAATAATAAACATTTCCTGAACACTTGGAGGTGCCAGGCAGGGCTCCCAGGGACCACACTCTTCTTGAGAACTCTAAGAGGGAAGTCCTATAATTATGCTCACTTTACAGGTGAGAACACTGAGGCAAAAGGAGGTTAAGTAAATTGCCCCAGGTCATCCAGCTTAACAACGGCAAATCCAGGTTTAAATGCCACTAGCCTGGCTCCAGACTCCATGGAAACACCTAGTACTCTGAATTGTCTCCATGTGCTCTCCCAGGTAGGGTGTTGGAACTGGTAGCAGAAGAGGCTACTTTGCTTTTCCTCATTTAAAATGAGTGAATTAGATAGAACAATGTGGGAAGCATTTAACTAAATCCCTGTTAGGGGGTTCTAGTTACTGCTTCACTTAGATCTACCAACCCCCTAGGAAATGGGGCCTCTCGTCAGCCTATTTTACAGATGAGAAAACAGAGGTTCAGGGAGGGAAGAGGTTTTATCTAAGGCTGGGCAGCTAGGGAAGGGCAGACCTAGAATTTGAACCTTGGTCATTTAACTCCAGGGGCAGTGACTTCTCTAACTGCACTGTGCCTAGTCATTCATGGAAACCGTACGTATACATTGCTCCAGTTCGTTGAGAAGAATATTACTGTTTCAAGATAGAGCGCACGTGCTGCACACAGCATCCTGATGCGACTGGGCTAGCCACAACCCTAGGAAGCCTGGTGAAAGATTCATCCGAAGCCAAAATTCCAGCTGCTTCCA
This sequence comes from Ailuropoda melanoleuca, assembly GCF_002007445.2. NCBI lineage: Eukaryota > Metazoa > Chordata > Mammalia > Carnivora > Ursidae > Ailuropoda > Ailuropoda melanoleuca. The sequence goes on along the minus strand of NC_048220.1, from coordinate 85,743,568 downwards.
TGTTTCTTTCTCTGATCTTGGGTTGTTTTTTTTTCATGACCTTAGAAGAAAGGAAGTTAGATCCTAGGCCCGTTTCTTTAATCTTCCATCAATTTACTGCTTTCAAATAGTCTATTGTTTCTTTTATATTTTGCTGTCTTTGAATTTTTTCAATATCCCTCTTTCTTCTCCCTGCCTTCCTTCCTTTGTCATTCAGCCAACATCTATCGCACACGTGCTCAGCGGGCCACAATGTTGCGGAGAATCAGGGGCAGAACTGGCCAGTGCTCACTGCCTTTGTCTACCTAGCTCTGTGCCTTCGGGCAGTTCTTTCGCCCCTCCAGCCTCAGCATCCCCATCTGTAAAATGGGCTAATCCTGCCATGTACTCCCCACGGGTGGTCACAAAAAAGCAGCATAGTCACAGTGGCGAACGTGTCTGATAGGGAACTTGGCATGCGATGGTGCTCGGTACATGTTGATGAACACTGAGACTTTGGGTGTGAGAGGAGGCTGAGGACAGGCCACAGACCCCACCCCTGGAGAGCCCCCTGCCTAGAGAGGGAGATAGGGCAGAAACAAGGCAGGCTGTGACAGGGCCGTAGGAAGGGGAAGATGAATGTCCTGAGGATTAGCAGAAGGAGGAAGGCTTGTCATGACAATGCCTTACGTTCTACAGAACAGCCTAGAAACATTCCTCTTTCTCTTTCTCTACCTCTCTCTGTCTTTCTCTGAGGGGTCAGAATGATGTTTTTCTAGGCCAGATCCGAATCTGCCCTGAATCCTCAGTAAAATAGGGCAGAAGGTAATGAGAAGGAATCGAGGTGATCCTACCTGTGATTGAGGCCAGCGGGCTTAGACGCCTGCGAAAGCTCCCTCGGGCTGCTCCCTTCCACTGGCAAGAGCCACAAGTCCAAGTCTGCCCTGAGCCTGGCTCTGCCACTTCCTAACCGTGTGACTTTGGACAAGTGGCCCACCATCCTACAGGCCATCACCTAAAAAACATGACCAACAACAGTTCCCATCTTTAGGGCCGTTATGTAGACAGAACTATACACAAATTCAGGGCATATGGAATACGTAGAAGGACCAGCTTTTAACTTTCTTTCTCTTCCTGGTAAGTGGGGGCCTGTTGGGGTGCTCTTCTGAGACAGGTGGATTTTATTGGCTTATTAGAATTTTGGCAGCTCCCGAACAACTAAAGGGTAAGCGCTTGACAATCTTGTTTTCGATGTTGAACAGAGGACACTCTCAGAAACAGGTGCATGTTGAATCAACGGGAGCAAGTTACTTGGAGAGCCAGGCTCCCACGCCCAAAAGCCAATAGGAGCAACGCCCAAAAGCCAATAGGAGCAGCACCCATCTGACTTGCTCTCGTGGCCACCTTGCAGGGTGGTTTTAAGATCGACTTGATGGGGGGGATATTCAGGAGCACTTTTTTGGCTGCAGCCATCAAACTGGGGCAAGCCCTGTGTGAGGGCAGCACCATCCATGACGTACAGAGCGCACACACACACAGGCTCCACTGGGCTCATTCACACAGTCAGTTCATGCGTATGCTTCAAGTACCTGTCCAATGACTAATCAAGGGACATCTGAGCAGGAAAGGAAAGGCCATTCCACCAGGGAAGCAGACCTCTGTTCAAATCCAGGCTCGACCTCTTTCATCTCTCTGAGCCTCAGTTTCCTCATTTGTAAAGATGGGGATAATAGCTAGGGCTGTTGGGAATATTATGTTAGAGAACTGAGATGAAAGTGATCTGACACAGCACTTGGAAAGTAGTAGGGGCTTACTAAATGCTGGTTAAATTGGAATCTGTAGAGGACTACAGGGAGATAAAGATCGAATGAATATTTTGGGGGATCCTAAGGAATATCAGCCTTGTGTCAGGTTCTGGACATACGGAGATGAATAAAACATGCCATCGTGGGGTTTTTATTTTAGGCAACGGGAGGGACATACACAAACATCAGAAAAGAAGTCACAGAAGAAGTCAACTTTATGCCAGTTTTAAAGGACATGAATGGGTTTGCAGGCAGGGATACTCCTGAGCTTGCAAGGTCCTCTTTGGTTATGTCTGACTTTGAGGATCATAGCCATAAAGAAAAATGAAATTCAGTACTCCATTCAGTTCGAATTGGCGAAGAGACCCCATCCAAGGTAAGGGACTCAGGGTGACGTCAGGCTCCTGGCTCCAGTCCCATACTCCACCCTCTTCCACCCTGTGCTGTGCTCAGGAGGTTGATGTAGGTGGATTGAATCAATGGAGCCCACTTGCCCTCTGGTTCCTGGTTGGGCTCAAACAATGGGGAGCCTGAGCAGGCAATGGGAAGGAGGGAGGAGAGCAAGGTTTTTATTTATTTACTCCCCTGCCTCCGCCTTGCTGGGCCACTGTGGGTTGGCTGGGTCCCTCTACCAAAAGCCGCAGCTCCTGCCAGGTGGGCCTCTCCACACAGTACTGTCTCAGGGTTCAGGTCACCACTCTGTCCCCTCTCTCTTCAGGCCAAGGGGAGGTGACAGCACTCAGCTATTACCAGCCCCAGGGAACTGCACTAGCCCTGTGGTTTCCCCACATCTTTGTAAATAGCTCCTTTATTCAACTCTTCTCGAATCACTAATTTAAGTGTGCCATCTGTTTCCTGCCAGCCCCTGACTGACACCTCCAGGTTCTCAGCCTGGATACTGCTTTACTCTGTGCATATATTTTTCTGGACCAGTGGAAAATAAGGCTGGAAATTTGGCCATGACAAGGTTGTCCTTCCAAATCTTTGCCCATCCTGTTTGCTGTTCAGTTTGGGCCAGTTGTAAGAGTCATTTTTCCTCCCAGTTCTGAGACAAAGTGGTTTTCAGGCCTAATCTGAGATCAAGAATCTCAGATGTATATGGGGACAGAATTCACATGAGCCCCTGGGGCATGTTGACCTACCGTATATGGTGCTTCTCAAGACTAATTTGCAATCACACACACCAAGCCCCCGGGAGCACCCTGACACACACAGTAGGTACTCTTAACCTTACTTGGTTATGTCATCCGCCTGACTTTATTCCCTTCACAAAGATAGTGTCCCAAACAATCTCTGCTCTGTAGTTGTGTCATTTATAGAGCTGCAACGTGAAGAAACATAGTTCACATTTCTTTGGACTCTACTGGGTGCCAGGTACTTCGGGCCATGTGGTAGAGAGTGGAATTGACACAGTGAACGGACATACTTTCTCTACCCACTTGCTGCCTTATCCATTGACTAGTTTCTAACCTTAAGCCAGCCACTTAAGGCCCCCCGTTAATGCCTCAGCTTCCCCATATATAAAATCCATATAATAATCGTCCTCTTAGAGTTGCTGGGAGGATTAAAGCAGTAAGGTGTATAAAGCACTTACACATGTTTATGATGATTATGGACGTGATCTCATCTAATCTTCGTCACAGTCTTCATCACAATCCTTGAGTGTATGTGACTGTCCCAACTTCGCAGGTCTGTCTGATCTCAGAGCCTGGTTCCAGTGCACTGTGTCTGTGGAGATGATGTGGGGGAAAGGAGTTCGGGAGGGGGTGTAAGAATATATTAACAATGGCCGCCAGTGTCAGGCCGTTACTGTGTGCCCGGAACCATGCTAAAGCTCCTTACATACATTATTCCAATTCAAACTTAAAATTATGCAACGAGGGGGCGCCTGGGTGGCGCAGTCGTTAAGCGTCTGCCTTCGGCTCAGGGGCGTGATCCCGGCGTTATGGGATCGAGCCCCACATCAGGCTCCTCCGCTGTGAGCCTGCTTCTTCCTCTCCCACTCCCTCTGCTTGTGTTCCCTCTCTCGCTGGCTGTCTCTGTCAAATGAATAAATAAAATCTTTAAAATTATGCAACGAGGAAACTATTATCAACCTTATTTTACACCAGGAAACTGGGGCATCAGGGGTTAAGTTACACGCCTAGGGGTCATGCGAACTGCCTGGCTTGGGGGGGGGGTAGATGGAATCCTGGTGTCCCCCACCCAGACATTCGTGTCCTTAACCATGAGGAGAAGAAAATGCCACACTTTTCAACTGACAAAACTTGGGGATCCCGCAGAAACCTGCCTGGGGAAGGGGTTCTGTACTGGGAGCTCCATCCCACTATAAACCAGACGGGTGTCCTCGGCTGCAGCAGTGAGAAGCTAGCTTAGCGCCGAGGCTGGCAAACGCAGGATCTGATGTAATCTATTCCATTACTGAGTGTGCAGTAGCTCATGTTTAAAAAAAAAAAAAAAAAAAAAGGAAAAGGAAAGAAAGAAGGAAAATGGCTGTAGAAATGGTCGGAAGGGGGGAGGCGTAGAAGCCGGCCAACTAAGAAGCAGCAGCTGGCTGTACGGAAGCCGATCACAGTGGCCATCAAACAGGAAGCAGGGGAGGACCCTAACCGTCCTGGTCATCCGAATTCCCTCCTGCAGGACAATGGAAGATGAGGCCACTTTGACAAGGCCCCGTTCAGACAGGCTCCCACAGCCAGGCTGGATTGTACAAAGCAGTGTCACTGCCTTAGAGGAGACCATGGGGGCGGGAGGATGAGAACCCCCGTATATAGTTCCTCCTCGGGGTGTGCTGTCTTCTCCAGCTCTGCCTCCGCTTGCTGCCCGCACAAACGCGGTGGGCGGTGGGGGGGACGGGGACTGTCCAATATCCCCATGAAAGGCATTCACTCAGGGAGGAGAGAGAAGAACAAAAAGCAAGGGGAAAATAAGATCTGGCTTCGTCCACCACAAAAGGGCAATGTGTGTCAAACCTGCCATGAAAGAGGTTGGGGACGAGGCTGATGAGGTGGGGACCCTCCCGAGAGAGATGGTCAGTGGGACCTAACAGGAGGCAGCTGCCACTTTGTAGGGCTGAAACCTTGCTAGAACTAGCTCCACTATAGGTTGAAATCTGTCTCAGATGGCTTCAGGGACAGGCAGCCCTGGATTCCACACCTAGCTCAGTCTCCCCAGCCACCATCCAGTACTCTGTGACCCCGCCCCCGGGCATGTTTGATTGGGCCGAGGGAAGAGGTCAGCTGACCCCAGGTAGACCAATCAGAATGTCACTGGAAGGGGACCCTTCCTGCCCCCCCCCCCGGGTTTGTTTTGATGTATCTTGTTTCTTTTTTCCCCCTATTTTGTGCACTGCTGTATCCCAAATGTCTAAGATAATGCCTGGCAGTGTAGTAGGTACTGCGTGTATATTTAACTGAAACTCTCCTTACTTCGAATCGGGATTCGGCCGACTGGTCTCTGCAGAGCTGGCACTGAGGTGCCTGCCCTAACTTGGGATCTGAGGCAGTCACATTCTGCAAAATGGATTGAGGAATGTGCAGAGGGAAAAGGAGGAGTAAGAAACGGAAACCAGAGGGATGGAGGCAGAGAGAGTCCGGACAGGCAACAGGAACATATGCCTGTATCTTCTTGATAATGTTTCCTTTTCACCCTAAACTGGCTTGAGTGGGTCTTGATATTTAAAACCAAATCATTCTAACCAAAACAGCATGTCTCCTTGGAGTCCCTCCCTAAAGGGATTGCTGAGAATTCCTATGCACTCGAAGTATTTTTAGCCGAGTGCACTTGGAGGCATGAAGGACAACTTTAATCCTTCACCAAATACCTTGTCTGATGTGCCTACTGAGACACTGAGGTGGGAAGGCGGTAGGGCAACCCTAGAGCCCCGCTGCCCGGCTCCCAGTACTGGCTCCCTCCCACCATCCTGCAACCTAGGGCAGGCTCTCTAACTCTGCTGAACCTCAATTCCCTCTTTGCAAAGTGGACATGTTAGTAGCATTTACCTCCACAGGTTATTTGAAAATCTAAAGCGCTTTGCACAGTGCTTACTTAGCACAGGGTTAGTGCTGGATAAGTAATAATAATGCATCCAATACATTGAACAAGCAGGATTCCTATAAAAGCAATTTTATTTGTGTCTATCATTTCCCTTCACACCTACTCATTGTGCGCAATCTATCCTTGCTCCAGAATGAGCATACGATCAATCGCATAAGTTTCCTAACCACTGTTAGGTAATAGAAGGTCCTGTGATCACTTTAACTGGGGACACTGCCTCAATTCAGTACTCATGTCTTCTCCCCCTCTTCCCCATAGGGCTTGCTGCCAGCATTTCTGCTCCCCCATTATTTGCTATCCTATTTTCTGGATCCTCCAAGGATCATGTGGGACTAGAGAAGGAAGGTAATGGGGATAGGAAAGTTCTCAATTGTTTGTATACTGTTAAAGGCTGGCTTTGCACTCTCTGAGTGTGACAGATGTTTTAGGTTGACAGATTCGCACTCAAGATTTTCTGGAGACGTCTCCCTGCCGGACCACCTGTGATGACAACCTCTCACCTGCCATGGTAGGGTCAAGTCCTTACCTTCCCTGTTCTGCTGCCATCAGCCACTGTAGTCTCCTCGAGCACGCGTCAGACCCAGGGGCACCACATCCCACTGCAAGGCCCTCAAAACAAGCTCTCTGAGAGTCCCTGAATGACAAAGGGCTAAGGGTGAAGCACAAACTCTTTTTCCAAAGACATTTTCACAAAATCTTCCCTAAATCTCAATCACCCAACCCCGTTCTATCCTCTGAAGCGGTGAAGAGATTTAAGAGGGATGGGACTGGTTTTGGGATTTTTCTTTTGTAAATTCCTTACTTGAAGGTCCCTGCCCTGCCTGTGGAATGCAGCCGCTGTTGTACCTTGATGCCTCTGCTAAAACTCCCATTTTGATCTCCTGTTAATAATAAACTGACGTGTATGTTTAACCTTTCCGTTCACAAAATGTGATCAGGTGCATTGCTCAATTCCTCACAGCAACTCTATCAAGGTGGCAATTCCGCTCTCCCCATTTTACGGATGAGGAAATGTGAGGCACAGAGAGGTCAAAGAGCCTATCAGAGATCACACAGCTGAAGATTTGGAGGCACATTTGCACTGACTGCCTGACTCCTTTCCATAGCAGCACACAGCTTCCTGAATGAGGAAGGCATGGGAGGGCTCTGTGCCCTTGCTCTGTGCTGCCTGGCACTTGGGCTGTGAGCCTTCCGTGGCCCAGAGCACTGCTGATCCAAGGGATGTCCTAGAGGCCAGCTCCGCAAGGCAGCAGCTTCCTCGGTACAAAACTCAAACACAGACCGAGACTTCCTTGATGTGGATCGAGGCAGCCAGCCCTGTGACTGGCAGCTGGGTTCAGAGAACCAGCCAAAGAAAAGCCTTGCTTCCTTTGCACATAAAGCGCCCATTCTCAGCCACACACACTGGCACAGACACTCACAGACCAGAGCCTCAAAGGGCCGGACAATAAAACAGACACAGGCAAGAGCAAGAGATTTTTTTTTTCTTTCCAAATGCAAAACCCAGATAATACTCAACACTTATATACAATTTGCATATGAGCTGAAATTTTTATAGGAAAGGCAGAGATTTCTTGTGCCAGAGTTTTGGGGGCAGATGGTTGGGGGAGGTGTCTATAAAGACAGCTTTATAGCCTGTGGCCACTTCCTCATGGTGATCAGCACATGGGCCCAAAATACACCAGCTCCCTTTTCCCCCATGTTGCTCGTCTTCTACCCATCTTCCTTTCTCCTAGACCCTCTCTCTCCTTGATTGATACCTTCCTAGTGGCCAGCCCTGGGCTAGCTACAGAAATGAGTGATAGTCCATCCTGCCCTCTAGGGCCTCGAAGTCAGGTAGGGAGGCAGGAAACGAAAAACCAACAGTGAAAATCCAGGATAATAAAGATAGAGATACATGCAGTGCACTATGGGACTGTGGAGTGGGGAGGAAGGGGAGGGGTCGAGGAGATTCTCGAGGTATTTTATGACTGGTACAGACAGACGACGCTGAGTGGTTGCCTAATGCGTCAGAACGGATCCCAGCCTTTACACAGAATTGAGCTAACGTCGGCCCGTACTGGACTGAGAGAGAGCATCTTGGAGGAGGAGATGCTTGAGCTGAATTGTGACAGCACGTTCATTAGACAGACAGACTGCAAGAGGGGAAACTACAGGCCGAAGCAACAGTCAAGGCAGAGAGGCAGGAAGAGAGAGAGTCTGGTGTGATTTCAACACAACAAAGTTCCTAAACGCAAGCCAGTACTTCATTGGAGGCTCAATCAAAGAAATAGTGATCCGGTCCAACAATGGAAACTAAACAATCTTACTGTATGACGCACATCTGATGGGCAAGTCGAGGAATTTTCGAGGGTGGTATTTACAATACGCAATGCAGTATAAGCTGTGGAATTTAGTGCCCCAGTAAGGTGCAGTTGTGCTGTGTACAGCCTTCCAGGCTAGAAATGGGTCAGCTGGTCTTCAGGTTAGAGGCCCTTAGCTTGGTGGTCATCCTTATGCCCCTTTGTCCTTGGAGTATCTGGAACCTTCTGATTCTCAGTGGCCCAAATACCTAGATTTTGTCCAAAACCCAGTACTGGTTTTCCCAGATGCAGGAACACAATGAAAATCTAATTGACCCCACTCTGGTCTTGGGATGCTAGCCTCTGATTCTCAACTGCCCCAGTCTTTGTGTAATTAACTTCTTGACCCCAGAAATGAAGGCTCCATAACAGAATTGGAAGGCCCTCTCCAGGACAAGAAGGAGCGTCAGAGCTGAGACCTTTTCTGTTTACCATCCGAATGTCAAAACTCAATCGAGTATAACAGCCATCGCTTGGATCCATAATTCTAAAGTGACCCAGCCTGACAGGTACCAAATAACATCCAAATTATACCTTACACAGTGAGAAAGAAAGAAAAATAAAATCGGACTCCTTCATCATTTTTCTCTCATGAACGCCTCTTATGAATATTTTGCTTTAAAAGACTAATGTGCTGAGGACTTGGGAAAATGTATTTGTGTGCATTCATTAAGTCTCCAACTCAGAAACACATTCTGGGACTAATTATTTTTTAACTAACTAATCAGCATGTTTCATTCATAAATTGGGATTTATCAGTATAGCACATGAAAGGAGAGAACATATTATTATTTTAATTTGGTTAATATGCAAAAACGCGCCGTGTTTGTAATGACCTGCTTTCACTGAATAGAAGCAGCCTGGAAACAGTGGCGGCTTCCTCTAATGAGGGTGCTGGCTCTGGGCCCCAGCTGTTCGCCACTAGACACTCTGTTTGCTCCCTGACCGTCAGCATTTGTGTGTCTCCTGCAAGGAGGCAGGAGCGAGTTCCTCGCACGGGGGAAAAACTGAATGCCACTGTTTGTTCTGCTGATAGAACCAGTTACACCCGCTTTGTTAGTGGGAAGAAAAAGCCTGGAGCACGAGGGTGGAGTGTGGTGGGAAGGAGTGTTCACTTTTGTTGGCTATAAAACACACACACACACACACACACACACGCATATGCACACACATGCACACTCGTGCACACACACCCTGAACCCATCAGGAATAGGGCCCAAATCCATTAATAAGAGATTCCGCTGTGATCTAGGGATTCTTGTCTCCTCTCACCCTATTGTGCCTGCCATCCCATGTGCTGTTTGTCTGTCATGCAAATAAATCCTGTTCTGAAGTCCCCTGATAAAGGGATTTATTTATCAGCCCGACCTGAGTATCCCATTTGTTCCTGCAAATGAGCGGCTCCTCCTTGCTCCCACGCACCCTGATTTAGAGCCCTGGAACCAGGGCTGCAGGTTCACCCAGTTTATCAGGAGCCTGGATTATCTCCCCACCCCCTCCAACTGTCAGGTCCTGCTTTGAACCAGAATCCTCTTGCCCCTCTGGCCCGCAGAATTGCTCTGGCCTCACACAGAAGTGCGGCGTGGGGAGGGATGAGGGCAGAAGTCATCGCTGGCCTTTCTGTGACATATTGGAGCAGGGTCCAGCTGCATTCTTTCTGTCCAGCCCTGGAGCCAGTCTACCTCGGTCTCCGCCCGGGGACATCCTGATGTGGCACATTCTAAAGCCAGGCGCTGCTTTTGTGTTTTAAAGAAGGACATTTCCTCTTCCGTTTTTTTTTTTTTTTAATTTTTACTCTAGGAGCTATTTTTAAGTTATGAAAGAAATACACACGCTCATTGTAGAAAATTCAGGAAAAGCAGAAAATGGACTATTAAAAAAAGTCTATAATCCCACTACCAAGAGACAACTGGCACATACACTCCCATTTGGGGTGTTTCCTTGTACCCCTTTGTGGCTGTGGCAGAACAGACCCTCTCGGTGAGTGACAGCAGTCTGGGCTTCCTCTATTTGTGAAACAATGCTGTAAAGCAGGATGGGAAAAAACTGTGCTGTATTTTAAATGTTTACATGCCACAATCAGAGTCACATGATTGTTAAATGGCAAGAGGATACCTGTGACTATGCGTAACTATTCAGAGTATCCCTGTGATTATTTATAAAACTGCATTTAGAGATCATGTCAAAAGGCTAAATTTGAGACCTTAAGGAAACATGAGACCTGGTCAAATTGCTCTCCTGGGTCGCCCACCCCACCCCCCTGGGTTTTGTATATGTGTGTTTGTGCTTTTATTATATTAGAGATCATACTATCTTCACATTTTTCTATTCTGACTTAATTGTACTTTGTTAACATTTTTACAAGTCAAAAAAAATTCATCTGCAACCAAGTTTTGATGGCTTCCCAATATTCCATATGCAAACTTACCACCTAAGGTTTTACCCATTATTGAACAGTTCAGAGGATTCCTTTTTGCCCCACTATGATAAATAATACTGCATTGAACATCTTTATAGGAAAGCCTTTGCGACTCCCTGGGGTGACTTCCTTTGGATGGATTTCTGAAAGGAAAATGACTGAGTCACAGGGTAGGAACATTGCAGTGTCTTGTTTCATGTTGCTCAATTTGTTCCCAAATCAGTGGTAGTGATTTACCACGTAAGTTAGAACATTTTCTTTTCTTTCTTTCTTTTTTTTTTTTAAAGATTTTATTTATTTATTTGACAGAGATAGAGACAGCCAGCGAGAGAGGGAACACAAGCAGGGGGAGTGGGAGAGGAAGAAGCAGGCTCATAGAGGAGAAGCCTGATGTGGGGCTCCATCCCATACCGATGGGATCACGCCCTGAGCCGAAGGCAGAGGCTTAACCGCTGTGCCACCCAGGCGCCCCAGGACATTTTCATTGTTTTAATTAGTCTTCAATAGCAGAAGTAATTCACAGAATACAGGCTCCTTGTAAAGGAATTTAAAAGGTAAGGCCAGAATCTCTTTCAACCACCTCCTCCAATCTCTGAATCCCTCAGAGGTAGCCACGGTTTGCAGTTTGGCAAACGTCCTCTGGTAACGCATTTAATTTGTTATCTGAGTGCTTCTATGAAATGAGTACCTCTGAACAAATAAAAACTTGTATATCTCTGTAACTATAGAAAACATGATATTTTTTGTGTCTACAAAATGTAAAAATCACTTTTTTACACGAATGATATCATATTGTATGTGTGTTACTTGACTTTTTTTTTCCCCTTCAGCTGTCTGTCTTGGAGTCTTTACTGGGTATATATAAATCTACCTCATTCTAACTTTTCATACAGTTCCGTGGAATAGATATAGCCTTGTTTTGACAACCATTAATCTATGCATAAATATTTTGGGTGATCCTAATTTTTTTTCATTTTTACAAATAGTGCTGTGATGTGTACCCTTTTACACAAGTAAGTTATTTGAACAAGTTTTTTTTTTATACAACGGAAACCAAGAACTAGAATTTCTGGGTCATGGGCTGTACACATTTTTGATAGATACCGCCAAATGATAGAGGGCATTTTCAATTACTTTTATTAGGGATATTCTAGAATGCCTCGGACTTAGGCTTCATTATCAGGATGTAGATCTGAAATGTTCTATTAGGTGGCATGTCACCCAAAGGTCTATTGATGTATTCATTCATTAGCCCGTCCATCTCTAGCTTCTGAGGACCCAGCACGGCCCTTCAATACAGAGTACACAGTCATCAATGAATGTGGGTTAGGTGCTCTCCTCTTCACCAGCCACACCCTCGAGGGGCCCCAACCTGACACCCGATTCCTTTCCACACCTGCCAACCTCTAGCTCAGCTTTCCAGACAGTGCTCAAATTTCCCCTCTTCTTGGAAGCCCTCCCTGGAGCCCAGGCTGAGTAAGGCAGCCTCTCTCCCGTGTCCCCACGGCACCCTTATTTACGGGCTTGTCATGCTTACTGCAATTTGGAATTCAGTCATCTCTCCCCTGTTGCACTGGATAGTCTCGGGATCTTGTTGGCACACGGCTTTGGGGCATCACCAGATACACGTGTGCGGACTGCTGACTGAACCACAAGCATGTATCCGTGGCAGTGTGTCAGCTTCGAAAGGGAATGGGCCAAGTGTATGCAGCATTCTTCATACAGACCTTCACAGGAAAGGGCTGTAAACAATTAGATGGCTAATAGTTGACCTTTGATGGTGGTCATCGTGTGGATAAAAATGATGAACGATTGGTAAGTAGAGTACATCACGGACCCCCTCACACACACAAATTTAGAACCATGTCATTCACCTCTCTGGAAAGTGTTCATAACACTCCTCACTTCAATACTTCTCCATGAAATCGAGAAGTTTCTTAGGCAATTTATCTTTTAAAATGCATCGCAGGGATGACAAACGGCAGCAGAAAACCTGCTCAAATGGTGGGAGTGTGGCAGCTTCCTTGTCATCAATCTCTGGGTAGGGTCTCAACTCTGAAAAGAAATGGATGAAAAAAGACTGGAAATAAAGATATCGAAATGTGAATAATGGTGGCATCAGTGGAGTTAGGGCAACGTGTGAGGTTCTTTTTGCCTTTTTAAACCTTTCGGATTATTTTGCTGTGTATATAAATTCATTTTAAACCAGAAAACTAGAAATCACCAAAAAAAGTCTAGTGATTGATGGCATTTTCTTTTATTTTTTTAAGATTTTATTTATTTATTTGACAGAGAGAGAGAGCATAAGCAGGGGGAGCAGCAGATGGAGAAGCAGGCTCCCACTGAGCAGGGAGTCCAATGTGGGGCTCAATCCCAGGACCCTAAGATCATGACCTGAGTTAGAGGCAGAGGCTTAACCGACTGAGCCACCCAGGTGCCCCCAATTAATGGCATTTAAGGAGAAAATTTAAAATAATTGTGATGTGTGTACATGTCTGAGAGAAGAAATAATTCCAACAGGACTAGCCTGAGATATCAGCTCTCAGATTACTTAGTCACTCACTCAATATTCACTGGACACCTGGGGAGGACTGTGCTAGGGGCAGAGTCCACACTCACGATGCTCACACCTAGCGGGAGCCATACACTCGAGTACTAATGGGGGTCAGGCAGCAAAAAGAAAGAAGTGAAATCCACCCAGTGGCCTGCTCCTAATATTTGCTAACATTTACAAGCCCAGGGAAAGAGTATAAATGGAAGTCCATCTACCATATGTCTAAATACTTACGTTATAAATAGAATTAACAGACTGAAGTATGGTCTAGTCTCCAACCTTGACAAATAGATTTTTATAATGACCTGGAAGGCCAAGTTCAACGTTAGAATTCTCAGACTCCTCAGACTTCCTCACCTGAAGATGATAACAGGGTCCCTAGCCCAAGGTGCACCCTGGCAACACACCATCCACTCTTCTGCTCCTCCCTTGCCTGACTCCAACTCATACAGCAAAGGACTTTGCACAAGTGGATGGGCACCTTGGCCTGCACATTCAAACTTCATTCCCTTCCCTCCCCACCAAAACACCCAGCTTTCTCTCAGCCACCCCTCAGGCTCAGGGTATGTAGTCTAGCAGTGCTATTCACCTTGGGAAGAACTAACCGAGAAAGAGGTCTCTGCAGGCTCTGGAAGCAGGCACAGGTCACATGGGCAGGGAATCCAGGGTCCCTTGGCACCAGCAGTGTGATCTAAAAGAGGCAGCACAGGCATCCCTTGGCTCCATGAACTCCTGGGGAAGGGCACCTTTGGAGAGGGGCAGAGTGGTGCCTCTAGGGCATGGGGCCAAAGGAAGGGCCCCACCTGTCTGGTTCCTAAGGCAGCACTATCAGCTGGATGGGTAGAGACTATGGTGAACTGGATGATGAACTCCCCATCTTACAAGAGCAGCAACTACTTAACTCCAGCCCCAAATTGCCATACATGGGAATCTAGATGGCCACATCTTCCTTTTTTTTTTTTTAAAGATACAAATCTGGGTTTTCTTATAACATTGCATAATTTCTACAAGTTAGCAAGTAATAACTTTAAAAAAGTCAATTACTCTGAGGGCCCAATCTAAAATATCTGTGAACCACCTGCCTGTGACCTCAATGGAAGGAAAGAAAATTAAAATTCCATTTACACGTTGCTTGACCACTATTTGTCTTTGAAAATGATATTCACCAATTCATTAGTGTCACTGAAACCCATAAGTAAATGATGATATGTCTCCATTGCTGTATATATGTTTGAATGGCATGCATCTTCTGTTCTTCAGCAGAAATCCAATTTACCTGGTACCTTTCAGGACTGATGAATGCCCCCGTAACCTAGCAGGAAAGGCCTGATGTATGGATTTGCACCTCTTGCTTTCGTGATGCTGGCTGTCCTCATGTTCTGCTCTGGCCTGCCATCGTAACCTGAGCACATACACCTCTCACTGCACTTCCCCTATACTGCTGTCATTAGCTCGTTATGTCTGTCACTTCGAGAATTATCTCCATATCTGCAAGGCCAACCACAGAGCCTGTCACAGGGTAGACACCTAATCTATTTTGTTTATTCCGAACTGAATTTGTTGGTGGTTGGTGCTCTGTAATCACCCATGTCTCCCCGATCACAAATTAATAATAATCATAGCTGACATTTCTTGGACGTTTGTTATAGGTTAGGCACTGTGCCAAGAGCTTTATATGGTCTGCCTCATATTATCCTCTCAACTAATTGCTTAACAATTTTTATCCCCATTTTCCAGATGCAGAAACTGAGGCTCAGAGAGATGAACAGACCTGCTCAGGAGTCATTCGGCAAATGGCACTCTGGTAAATGGCAGAGATGGGGTTTAACCAATCTTGTCTGATTCAAAAGGTGTGTGTTCTTAACCAGTAAGCAAGTATTTCCCTAAAAGTGCCACTGACAGTCCTTGAGACACTTTCAGGTGGTGCACAGGGGAACACTGAATCACTAGGCATTTGTTCAACTCTGTATGTATTTATTTCAGTGTGTTGTTAGGAAAAAATAAATGGCAGCGTCTGTTTATGACATGACATTGATTTTTCTGCTTACATTAGTGATATAAAATTTTCCTTTTAAACTTATTTAGTTAAGTTCTAAAAAATGGAGTCCATTTACAAATAACGGGCGAATAATAAGATAGGTAATATAATAATACAGCAAAAAGCATGTGCTTGAATATATAAAAAAAAGACTAGAATTTGAAAAACTCTGCCTCATAAACCACCACATAGGGATTCAACAGAAACACACACACACACACACACACAATGAAACGAATGTTTAAACTCTCACCATGCACTTACAAGTTTGTAAAACGTTGCTTAGAAAATGCATCCCAGACCTTGCCTAACGAGGGCTCCAACCAGCCTTTAAACTTCTAAATTTGAAGCATGTTTATTTCTTTTTCCTTTTTCTATTTTTGGAACTTCAATGGCCGAATGGATTTAAAAAATTGCCTCTAAATAAAAAATGAGCTAGGGGCCTGGAGCTCTCCTCTGCCTCATTTCAACTCCGAGCAAATGGTGAATTACAACACCCCTGGACATAGGGGTTTCTAACTGCCAAGCTGCCAGTCTTTTAAATAACAGCCACACAGAAGTGTGGCCATAATGCTACCTATTTCCCTTGCTAAATTATTTATGCATTTATTTTATTTTACATGGGCTGTTGAACCTGAAGTTACTTCTGTGGGGGCCAGGTCATTTCAAGAAACCCATTACTGAGAATCAACTCAACTACATTAGAAACTGGCACATCCAAGTGTATGTGATACTGTTGGTTAATATTATATAATTACTGCCTCCGCAGTTGTTTTTGGGTGGTGATAACTTTACGTGTATGCATGTGTGTGTGTGTGCACTATCCAATGGCTTCGAGGCAATCCACTTCATTAAGAAGCTGTTTAACATTGAGGGTATATCAATACAGACTTGCTTAATGCAATCGTGGAACTGTACCGAAACTGACTTGGCCAAATGAAGCTATTACCATGTATAATGTGTTTTACACAAGACTGAAGTGGTTTACTAAGTTTATAAGCCACTCTCCAGGATTTACAGTGACTGATTTGCCAGAAGGTCAGCAGTGTGGTAGAAGTGTTATGCCAATAGTAACTTGATGTATGCTAATAGGGGATTGCTGTATTTTTCATAGAACAACACAAAATAGCCACAATAAAATCTGTAATTTGTAAGATTTTCCAAAGTATGCTTATTGTTAAATTCAACTTAACATGTATTACTTTGGATATACTTGTGAATTGTATATGTGAAGGGAAAAAAATTGATTAATTCAACCTTATTTCAACATACACTCAGTAAAGGCCTACTATGTGCTGGCATAATACCAGGCCCAGAGGATACAAAAGAGAAAAGAGTACCTGACCCACAGCAGCAAGTCTAGTGAGTGGGATCTAAATAATAATTTACATAATAGTCAATTATATGGCTAAGTGTCTCTGCCAACTCAGGAGAAGACACCCACCTTTGCAGGGAGGTCAAAGAAGGCCAATGAGGGTGCTTGAGTAGGAGCCCCCCTGGCAAACAAAGTAGGTGTTCTTGGCAAAGAGACACACATTGAAAGACCTAAGGAAGTTGTGTGGTGAGCACAGGAGACACTTTTTGACTTCTCCAAAGACTCTCCCTTTACATTTGCTGGCATAATCCTCATTTGGGGTTATGTTTCATATTGGAGATTCTTTAGTCTCAGGGAAGGTGGGCCCAGGTCTGGTCTAGATTGTGGTATGTGACCCAGTTCTGACCCAAAAGATGTAACAGGAAGTGTGCTGAAGGGTCCTTGGGAAAGACCTACTCTCCTTGATCAGAGGAAAACTCATGACTAGAAAGAAACTCAACTTTTTGAAGCCCTTGGTTTCTTGCCTCTGAAAGCCACAGTGTGATGACCTGGTCTGTGGCAGACATCTTAAGATCCTGAAGGCAAGGCCAAGAACATCTAGAGATTCCAACCCAGAGTCCTGACATGATTGACCAGCCAGTAGAGCATACATCTCTAGACACCTTGATGTGTGAAAAAAATAACCTCTTGTTGGTTAGGTCATTCTTACTCATGCATTCTGTTACTTGCAGCAAATAGGATTCATGACTGATGGCAAGTTCATGGAACCTCAAGTTTTTCAGGATGCCTGGAACAATGTTCTGGGAGAGCTGCACAAAATGATGCTGAAATGTCATCCATTTTGTCAGGTGCATGGGCTGACATGTTAAGGACACTGGCAGTGTTTTTCAGACAGTAGGTCCTTTTCCAGTGGGGGTACACAAGATGATTGCAGGTGGCACCCAGACAAGGCAGTGCATACTCTTAAATTGCACAATGAGAAATTTAGTTCCCTTTCCATTCTCTGTCAGTCCCTCTAATGATGTAAAGAAGACCTTTCAAGATTGGGCTAGTAAGACTTTAGCACCTTTCTAACCTTATTAGTCTTCCTTTTTAACAAAAACATTAGAGCCTTTGAAATGCATACAGGATCTAGGAGGAATTCATACCATTATTTTGTTTTCAATATTTAAACATGACAACTACTTTTTAGTTGTAAGTGATCACCGTTTTTCATTTTGAGTGGTAAATCACGTTGCCTTAAACAAGTTTTTAAGTTTTTTAGAAGGTAAGCCAACTTATGGACACACTAAATGTGTGACAGTGCAGGCACTATACCAATATGGCAAAAATTGTGATGCTGGAATGAAAACCACTTAAGTTTGAAAAATATAGTTGAGGGGGTGCCAGGGTGGTGCAGTAGGTTAAGCATCTGACTCTTGGTTTTGACTCAAGTAGTGATCTCAGGGTCCTGAGATCAAGCACCCTGTTGGGCCCAGTGCAGTGTCTGCTTGGGTTTCTCTCTCCTTCTCCCTCTGCCCCTCCACCCTCCAGTCTCTCTCTTTCTCTCTCAAATAAATAAATAAATCTTTAAAAAAGAAAAATACAAATATAGTTGAATACATCAGGAAGCACTGAAAGTGTTTGAACAATGGAGTAAGGTAAGTAGACTCCCCATTTGGAAAGATTCAATGAGCCAGGCCAGATACTAAGCCCGAAGATAGCACCTGCAAAAAAAATCCAGGTGAGAAATGATCAGACTTGAACCAAAGCAGGAGATGGAGAGAAGGAGGAGATGCTGAAGGGAGAAATGAAGAAAACCTGGGCACCAACTAAAGAGGATGGAGGAGGAGGAGGAGAAGTTTAGGATGACTCTTACATTTGGCTTAGCAAACTGAGAGAATGAATCATGGCACCATTGAGTAAACCAGAGGAAAGGGAAGGAGGACGAAGGCTGGCCACACAGAACTGAAGGCCCTTCTTCATCCCAGGTGGGCATGTTCTGTGGATCACTGGCTCTCAAAGCATGTCCATCAAACTAGTGGCATCAGCACCTGAAAACTTGTTAGAAACACAGATTCTTGGCTCTACCCCATACCTATTCAATCAGAAACTCTAGTTTGTTTTAACTCGTCCTCCAGGTAATTCTGAAGCATGCTAAAATTTGAGGACCACTGGGTAGAGGAAGAGTTCTGAATCAAGATACCTGGGCAAAATAACTGAATTATTTTAGACAAGGCCCTTCCCTGGACCTGTTTCCTCAACTGCAAAATGAAGGCATTGACTTGGCTATAAGACTCAGGTCAGTCACTAAACTTCTCTAGGCCCAAGTGCCTTACCCATCAGTATCCACCTCCCCTTTTCTTCACTGGTAATAGAATGTCACTTTTTAACTAGGTACGTGAGTGTGGAATAAAGACCATACTTCCCAACCTCTTTTGCCCGAGTTGTGCCCATAGGGCCAAATTCCTGCCAGTGGGAAGAGAATGGAAGTGATGTGTATGTCTTCTGAAAAGCTTCCTCAAAGAGAAGGGTCATGTTCCTTCTTCATCTTTCTCCTTCTTAGTTCAATCTAAAACACAGGCATGATGGCTGGGGCTTGATCAACTATCTTGGATCACAGGCAGAGGTTACATTTTGAGGAGGGAAGCAACGGGATAGACGGAAACTGGCTTCTGATGATGTCTTGAAACCACCCCACCAGCCTTGTATTGACTCTCCCAAACCTCTTTTATATAAGAAAAGAACTTTTCTGTTTTAGCCATTCTTAGTTTGGTTTTCCGGTATTCTTATACTATTTTGAGAAAATCTCTTAAAGTTTAAAATTTTATGAGAAAATAGTATGAGAAAACTTAATCAGAATATCTTGGGGGGGGCAGGGTTTGGAAATCTGCAATTGATGGGCTCCTATTGGGGACCGATGCACAGTCAAGTGTAAGGTTGGATGCTCGCGGATCAACTCTTATAACTGTTCTTCAGGAATATATATACTCCGAGAATAGAGGACCAGGAAATTTGGACATAAAAGAAAAGGAGCATCTTTAGTAGTTTTTTTTATAGATGCCTTTCTTTGAACCTTTATTCCTTCAAGTTTCCAAAGTGAAACTGCTTAGGTAGTAAAATTCTGGCGGAAAGGAAAGCATCAGGCAAACTGAACCAGTATCTATGAATTTATGGATATGTTGGGGCTAGAATTTTGGTCTCTGACTCCTAGTCTCTGACCTCTGGACCCTGAAACTTCCCTGCAAGCTGTAAAAAGCTATTCTTTTTCCAGTATCACAGGTGAAAATCCTCCAGCCTATCCACAGCGTGTGAGATGGCAGCTGTTCGGCGGTACGGCCGGGGTTGGGTGCAGGGAAGTGAAGTGTGTCCAATCAAAACAGTAAGGGGTAATCTAGGTCAGCAGCCCATCCACATAGGTAGCCGAGGCCACGAAAGAATCCAAGTCATCCCATGTGATGCATGTCACAGTTTGGAAGGTCAACCCCCTGTTCCCGCTCACCTAAATCTTTGCCAGGGTAAGGCAATTTCAAGTGAAGCATGTCTGTGTCTTGGACCTTTCCAAGCCATTTATTCAGTAACAATGCATTGGAGGAACTGGCTTCACCACCCCCACCAAAATGGCTTGTTAACTATGGACTCTATGTGAATGATAATACCTTAAATGGGAAAGCCGGAGGAAAACAGTGTTTAAAGTGCAGAGGGTTTGTGCAGATTATAAAACAACATACAAGAAGGGAAAATATAACCCAGCAATTAACTGTAAAAAAAACGCAAAACACAGTGGTGTTTTCGAAGTAAACATGCGCGCTTTTCAATATTAAAACAGGGTGAAGAGCAGAGAGGTGAGGTTTAATAATGCCTGCTTTCAGGCCTTGGCTTTGTTTCTTTCTGTCCAGCTTGCTTTCTGGGAGTGAGTGTCCAGAGACTTTTGGAAAAGAAGATATTCCAAAAGTAATTCCACTCTTCTCTCTTCCTCTACCTTCATAGGACCTGCCTTTATATATTTTTTAAATTTCAGCAGAATATATATTCCACCACTACACGAGAAGGCTTATTAACAAAGCTAGGCAAAGTAACGGCTGGGTATTAATCTCTTAGGGGACGGGACCGTGGACCTGCCCAGACTTGTCTTCTTGCTACAGCTCACTACTCAACAACACCAAGGACACCGTGTCCTTCAATTCCATCACAGAAAGCTCCAGGGCCACCAACTCTAAACTATAAACAGACCAACTGCTTTAAATATTTCTGCATGCAACGACCATGTGCTCATGTAATTTATAATGGTACTTAGTCACTTTTTTGTATGGGTGTCATATTTCCATAAGGTGCCTCTGTTTTACTTAGATTACCTGAAGCAGGGCTGCCACATTGTACAACTGCAGGGGGTGGCATTCACATAATAGTCTGTCGTGCCGTGTGGAGTTGTATAGTGCACAACATGAGCAGCCTTGGGTGGCAGCCCTAGTTACTAAAGTCACCGGGCACGCCCTGGGGAGTTGAGTATGTGCTGTTGGGAGAAGGCTGACAAATGCTTCAAGGGCAGTGGTGGAGGACATCAGAATTAGAATGGGGCAGTCTGTGTGGTTATGAGGTGAGATTTATATCACCTGCCAAGCTTTAAAAGAGGCTGGTGAAAGAGATATTAGGGCCGTGCTTCCTGGGAGGCTTGGGTTTGGGGTGTGGTTGACCTCAAACCCCAGAGGGGGCTGGGCAGTAGCCAACAGGGTACATGCATTCACTAGTCAACGAGTTCTCTGAAGATGTGTCAACCCCTTGCTGGACAGGGAGGGAGGTTTTTTGTTTCGTTTTGTTGTTGTTGTTGTTGTTTTATCTGGTAGCACCTTAATGTTTAGACAGAGCTTGCTTTCTCTGCAACCTGAAAGGTTCCCAGGGAGTATGCTTCGTGGAGGGGCTCTCTTCTGCTAGCAGAGAGTTCAAGCCAGCACTCATCTGCAACTGTAGATCCCTTTGCAGTTCCTAAATGGAGCTGCTGAATTGTTGTCATGGTTACCTGGGCCAGTTTCTGAGGCCAGAATGTTTTTAAGGAAGGCAGCCCTGAGCTGGGTATCCTGGGTTTCTGAGCAGACAACTGACCCAAAAGAATTGTCTCCCCCTTTGCTCTCTCATGCTCCTACTCCCTAACCGGATGCCTGATGTCTACAGTGATCATCTTAGCTTCAGTCCAGCCCAAACCTACTGCCCATATTTGATCTAGTCTTAAAAGATCAGGCTGACCTAGCAGCATCCTGACTGTGGCTTGGGTGTGCGTCCTCCTCTACAAACCAACGCAGGTTCCTGGATTCAGTCATGCACACAGCTGCTTCAAGGCAAAAGGCACTTATAAAGTACAAGTTCTCTACGCTTCATATGTTAATAAGGAACTAATATTTTTTTAAGACCTCAGCCCAGCACTTTACGTGTAGCTCATGTAATTTACCATCCTAGTGAGAGAGGAAATATCGTTCACATTTTATCCATGAGGAACTAGGGGCTGGTAGATGTAAAGCCCAGGGCAGGACAACTAGGAAGTACCAGAGGTAAGATTCCAATTACAACGTTGGGTTCCAAAGGTAGTCCTTTTTCTTTCAAGTCATGGCTGCCATTTTAGCCACTGAGAACCGGCAGCTGCAAAAGACTCAACCATCTCCTGGATACTGAACATTCATTCATTCATTCATTCACTCAATGATGTTCTGGTCTGCTTTGTGCCAGCTCCTATGCCGGCCACAAGGGACACAAAGACAAGGCAGGTAAAGCTGCTCTTAAGAAACTAACCCACTGACAACTATTAGTAATTTAAAGAGGGGAATCTGCAAGATTTTAGAGAGGGGGCAGTCAGGGAAACCATTCTGGAGGAAATGACACCTAACTGAACCAGCAAGTCTCAAGGTATGTCCAGTCGTGGGGAATAAACAACAGAAAGACCCAGTCCCAAAGCTCAAAGAACTTGAAGTAGAGTTGCGGAGGTAAGACTCATGGTCATAATATAAGAAAAGAGAATAAAAATCACTTCTTAAGTCTCTAAACAGGTATTCTACATGGAAGTGTTGGCAGATTGAGAAACTGACGCAGTAGAAGTTAGGGCCATTCAGGGAGGGCTATAGAAACGAAATGGAAGCCACCTTTGTTCATAAGATTCTTCTTTAAAGTCTTTGATCTCTCTTTGTTTTCCTGCTCTGGCTCTACCGTGATTTCTTCTCTTCATTTTTCATTTCCTTCTAAAGGAAAGCACTTATTCAACGTCTTTAGAGTGTGTGCTGAGAGCAAGGCATTACCCCGGTCCCTGATGGTGGTCTTAAGTGGGAACATACAAAGATGAACAAGACGCACACTGGAGCAGCTAATGAAAACCTAAACGATAAAAGTTTCAGAGTTGTGAACTCCAAATCAAACAGCAGAAGTAATGAAATAATTCAGACTTGGAAAAGGGACTGTCATTCAAGGTAACTCCACTGTAGTTCGTTTGTTGATTCGTTTTTTTCAGCATTCACTCAGCAATGCCTCCTATCCACAAGGTCCTCTCCTCAACGAGCCCACAGTGGAGCCCAGGTCTGGCGGACATAAGCAGCCATTACAACAGTGTGACAAACAAGCAGGAGAGACCTACACAGGACTTATGAGACGTGTATGCTCCTAAGAGAGAATTCAGGAGGCAGAGCTGGTAGCTTTTGAACAGATTCGTAAAATGAAACAGGAGTCTACCAAGTGGAGAAGAAAGGAAAGGGCATGTTAAAAGGCACTGAGAGTATCTTTGGAGCAGCTTGGTGTGGGGCATTTGTTCCGAGACGAGGTGTTAGGATGCACTGCCCACAGAGCGGAAAGGCCTTGAATACCAGACCAAGGGGTTTGGCCTCTTTCATAGAAAGAGATCTGAACAGATGAGAATCACGATAAGATTTTCGTTGGAAATGTCCCTCTGGTACAGCCTGTACCGTGGGCTAGAATAGGTTGGAGAAGAGGACTCAACGCCGTACGCCTACAGCTGCTATATCATTGCGTCTGAGAGACTGCATCAGACGGGTAACTAAGCCAAGCTGGGGAGTGGGGGTGGGGCAATGGAAGGTGAAGGGAGAGTCCCGCGTGAGGACTCCAGGCAGGACAAGGACGTACGCAGTTCTAGGCTCCGCACAGCGGCTAGGGAGACCCGCCCCCCCTGCCAGATCCCTCTGGGGAGGAGCTCGGGCCAAAGCACGTGACGCCTGCGGACCCACCTTTACTGTGGGCAGGCCTCCCCTTCATCCGCGGTTTCACCGGTCGCCCTTTGGATTTCCAAGACTGACTGTTTTTTTAGTGTTCGAGGGATCCGTTCTCTTCCGTGCATCCCTATATGCAACTCCTCCAAAGCGTGCTGAGGGGAGAGAAATGGCGAAGGAGTCCTTTGCCCACACTAAAGATGGCAACCTGCTGCGCTCACTCTGGGTGGGGAAGCGGGTTCCAGGCGCCAGGCCTCACTGGGCGAGGCGCAGACGGAAGAGGCGTCTCTCGGGGGGGTAGGTTTTCGACCTTCCTAGGAGGGGACCTGAGCCGGGGGCGTGGCCTCGTCTAAATTCTAACAGTTGATTGGTTCTTCGACAGGCGGGCGGAGTGCCCTCTGTACCCCACCCCTCCCTCTTCGAACCGGAAGTGTCTCTCGGTCTTTCCAGCTGGTTGTCATTTCACTCGGCTCGGTCCTGAGGAGAAGGACTCAGCCGCGGCTGCGGGACCCGGGCACCGGGAGGCGGTGGCGGCGGCGGCGGCGGCGGCGGCATCGGCGACAGCAGAGGAGGAAGAGGAGGAAGAAGGAGAGAAAACGAAGAGCCAGGCGGAGTCCTCAACAACGACAGCGGGGACTGCGGGACCGGGGTAAAGCGACGGCGGCGGCGACGACGACGGCCCAGCAACCGTGAGGAGAAACAAAAGCCTTCTAAATTATAGATTTTTCTAAAATCTGGGGGAAAAAAGAGAGAGAGCACAAAGGGGGGAGGCCCTTCTCTTTTAGAATAACTACACTAGCGGGTTTTCCCTTTTTTTCCTCTTTTTTTCCCCCTGCGGAGAATCGAACTGAGAAAACTGAACAAACCGCCCCTGGGTCCCATGAGGGAAAAAAACCCCGGAGCCGCAGAGAGGGGAAGAGGCCGAAACCGCAGGACCTTCCAGGTCGCCCCGTTGGTCCCCGCACCCCCGGGCCGCCAGCTCGCCCTCGTCGAGTCTCGCTAATCCTTCCTGATCGCGATCCCCCCAAGAGAGAGAAACGGGTGTTTCCAACCCATTTCATGGGGGAGAGGAGGCCGGGGGGAGCCCAGGAACAGCGACCGCAACAAGATCTGCACCCAAAGCCTCAGAAACAGCCCCAGAGGCCAAAACTGCACCCCGTGAAAGCGCAGAAACAGGACCAGGAACAGCAGAAACCTCCCTGCAATCATCTTTCCATTAGTCAATGCTGATTTCCTCTCCCGCAACCAGGAATTCACCTCCCACCCCAGATAACTAATATAATCTATATATAAATATATAATATATAATGTTCTTAAATTATTCCTGATTTTTTTTAACCAAGCTGCCAAGAAAAGAACGTATTCTCCTCTTAGCCCTATTCTAATTTTTATGTGAGTGAATCTAAACTGCTGAGGAAGACCATATGTGATTGTTAAATTATATATATATATATATTTTTACTCGCTCAATGCTTATTCTTCTACATCCATAGATGCTTGAGAAGCTGTGTTTTTGTCATTCATGTACATTTTCCTTTGGAAAAAGAAAGCGCCTATTTTACTAACCAAAGACTTGATTTTTACCCTCTTCATTTTTATTCCCTCCTAGAAATAAGCCCAGTTGGATTCGTGTCAATGTTTTAAGAGATTTTTTTTTTAGTTTTTTTTTCCTTTCAGAGACCAGAATTCCAAATCAGAGCTGTTTCAAGTGATAAGCTGCGATCTTTGAGCTAGCTATAAATAAGACATTTCAAACAAACAACTTAAATTTTGGGTAGAGGATACAAAGACGTGAGACATCAGGTTGTCATTTTTTATCGTAAGCATCTGATCCTAAAAATAATAAATGGGGGATTACGGGTTTGGAGTGCTAGTGCAAAGCAATACTGGGAATAAATCTGCTTTTCCAGTCAGATTCCATCCACATCTGCAGCCTCCACACCATCACCAAAATGCCACCCCCAGCCCTGCTGCTTTTATAAATAATAACACAGCTGCCAATGGCAGCAGTGCCGGGTCAGCTTGGCTCTTTCCTGCTCCAGCTACGCATAACATTCAGGATGAGATCTTGGGGTCGGAAAAAGCAAAAAGTCAGCAACAGGAACAGCAAGACCCTTTAGAAAAGCAGCAGCTCTCCCCCAGTCCAGGTCAGGAAGCTGGAATACTGCCTGAACCCGAGAAGGCAAAATCAGAAGAAAATCAAGGGGACAATTCTTCAGAAAATGGCAATGGGAAGGAGAAAATGAGAATCGAGTCACCAGTGTTGACAGGGTTTGATTATCAAGAAGCCACGGGGCTAGGTACTTCGACCCAACCCTTGACGTCTAGTGCATCGTCTCTTACTGGTTTCAGTAACTGGTCAGCAGCGATAGCACCTTCTTCCTCCACAATCATCAATGAAGATGCAAGTTTCTTTCACCAGGGAGGGGTCCCGGCTGCTTCGGCTAATAACGGTGCTCTGTTGTTTCAAAATTTTCCCCACCATGTCAGCCCTGGCTTTGGAGGCAGCTTTTCCCCTCAGATCGGGCCTCTCTCACAGCACCACCCTCATCACCCTCATTTCCAGCATCATCACAGCCAGCATCAGCAGCAGAGGAGGTCTCCTGCCAGTCCCCATCCCCCACCTTTCACACATAGAAATGCTGCTTTTAACCAGCTGCCTCATTTGGCGAATAATCTTAACAAACCCCCCTCTCCATGGAGCAGCTACCAGAGTCCCTCTCCGACACCATCTTCTTCATGGAGCCCGGGAGGTGGTGGATATGGGGGCTGGGGAGGTTCCCAAGGCCGAGATCACCGCAGAGGGCTGAATGGAGGAATAACGCCCCTGAATTCCATCTCGCCTTTGAAGAAAAATTTTGCAAGCAATCATATTCAGCTGCAGAAGTACGCTCGCCCCAGCTCTGCCTTTGCTCCTAAATCCTGGATGGAAGATAGCTTGAACAGGGCTGACAACATTTTTCCTTTTCCGGTAAGATTATGTTCCATTAATAGATTAAGATGAATAAGGAAATTGCATGGTGTAATGTCTGTTTAACTAAGAGAGTTTGAATGGTCCATGTACATATCAGAACTCTTCTTAAAAAATGAGTTAATTACCAGACGTTATTTTGGCAGGACAGGAGTATAATTTGGAACAAAATATTTAGCTGTTTCTTTGATAAATTTCTAATTGTAATCTTCCCCATAGATGATAGTATGAGTTGGTATAATCATGAATATCAGGTAGCTAGTAATGTCGTAATTATTAACTATAATATCTTTCTAGCCTGACAGGATCATCAGGGTTGGTTTTCCCCTACTTTTTAGGTGAGAATAAGTAATATATAGATATAAGTATACTTCATTGTGGAAACTGATGATCATTTTCTGTCCAGATGAAGTAACTGTATAACAAAAAAATTCATTTTTTTCCTCCACTGTAGGATAGTGATTCACTGAAAACCAACTATTGAAATACAGTTTTCTCACTGGTTGCACTATAAACCTGGAACCTTTCTGAACCTTGCAGTCTGAACAGTCTGAATTCATCAATTCAGCAATTCCTCTTAAACCTCTTTGCAAATTCTGGCCTGCCCTGTGTCAGTAAGGACTGGTACAGAAATGATCTAAATGTTTTCTTCATCCCCATTTATTTTCAAATACCATGAAACTGTTGATCTCAGAGTGACTCTTTTATGATGCCTTTCATCCATTTGTTTACTTTCCAGTGTTAACACTAGGGGTGTAGATAAACCATTCCTAAAAATAGATCCAGGCAAAGATCAACTTGTCTTTTTTGCCGCCAGTGTATCCTTATTCTGCAAGAGTCACATGGTTTGATGTTTTTGAATTAATGAGCAGCCAGTCTAGTTGATAGATTCGAGATAAAGGGAATTTCATAGTCAATTGAACATCAGATGCCCCACTGAGTTTGTATATTTGAGGGTATGATTATATGTGTTTAGGAAATTTATATGGGATAATAAGCTAACATCGAATCAGTCCTCACAGTGACCCCACAAGGTAAGTTCTATTATTACCCCCATTTTGCAGATGAGAAAATTGAGTATCAGAAAGATATAACTTGCCCAAAAGCACACAGCTAAGAGTACAAACTCCAGGTTAAAAAAAAAAAGGATTAAAATACATATCTGTATACATGTGCACCACAGATAGAGGGTTATTTTAGAGATCTTTTTGCGAGGGCTAAAACAGATTACAAAACAGTTGCAATGTCCCCAAATATGATGTCAGCACAAGCAGAACTATCTGTTTTGATTAATAATTTGCTTAGTGGGAGGGCAAGTTTGCTAAGAGAATCCTATGTCATTCCAAGGAATTAAATGTCCCTTCCCTGAAGGATTCAGGTAGAATAGTTAGGATGTATCTTAAAACATTTGATTAAGTTTAGTTTTTGATTTTTAAAAATAATTTTTTGCCTAAGTATCAAAAAGCTGTTGGCTTTTGCTTTTGAAAAGGGTTTTTACTCAAACTGAAGAGCAATTATCTTGTGTTAGTGGCTAGGTAAAAGGTTTTTAGACATTGGCAATTTCATGAAGTCTATTTTTAAAAAGTTGCTTTTAATATTTTGAACATAAAGAAAATTTAGTGCAAAGGTGACTTTTTGAATTACTCATGTTGCTAATTTTTAAATCTAAGGTGGCATTCTGTACATTTTAACTGGGTGAAGATTCACTCAGAATTGAATACACTTTTTTTATTTTGCTACAGTTCACTGAAAGAACGAACTTACATGACTGAACTTATATGACTTCATGGTTTATTTTCTGTTCTCAGTTTATTGACTTTTGATGAAGGTTTGCTTTGGGAAAAATAAAAATTTCAGAAAATGAATAAACTCTATACATGCATACTATCAGTATTTTGGGGGGTTAATGGAATGTGTTTACATGTGAAATCTTTTGGATCAGTTGGAGATTAAGCTGGTTTATGAAATAATAATAAAATTAACTAATATTAATACTAAAAAATACTGTTAGACACTAACTCTTCCCTTAGAATTGTTGTCTATTATGCTGAGGATAGAAAAAAGATGAGTCAATATACCTGGCTCAAATATGGTAGGATTAGAAAGTAAATTGCTGATTTCTGCTCATCATCCCCTACCATTTTTAGGAACAGGAGGGAGGGTCCAGGGAGCCAGGAGCAAGTGTGGGGGTGATTTGAAAGTCACAATAGGGTTTGGGTTTTGAAAGAAAAAAACACAAGAAGTTAGTAAACTGACTACTTAAGTGAATGTAGTTCTGTGTTTGTGCGTGTGCATGTTTTAACAGTTACTCTGTTGAATTGGTTTTTGGCAAAAAAGAAAAAAATACAATTTGGGGTTGGTATGAATTACTTGGTTAAGTTTGATGTGAAAAACTTGAAGGCACATTTATTTGACTAGGAGCCTGGAGACCTACGTGTGCTCTTGGCCCTATCAGTATAGGATTTGGGGGGCCTCAGTTTCTCCGTAAAATGTGTGGGGTGACAGAGGTGATGTCTAAGTTCCTTATGGTCCTGAGGTGAGCTACTGTGAAATTGAAATTGCTGCAACCACAACCACACTCTTTCCGAACCGCTGCCATCTTACTTAAATTTATTACCCTAAGCACTATTAATTTTAGGAAAGAAATTTTACAGGTATTAGTAATTCAGTTTTAATGGCTATTGTCAAGAATTCCTTAGGTGTTATAGAGAGATCTGGACATATACCACAGAAATGACAGGATCCAGTTTACGTGGCTACATTATAATATTAGTATTATTGAAAGGAAAGAATTTACCTGATATGTAACTAATACTGGGCAATGTTTGTTTTATTTTGAAATTAATCAGAATGGTTTTTACATTTGTTTAATGCAGATTTGGGTACATATAGTGAATTAAAATTAATGATCACATTTTTAGTTCATTTTTTTTGTCCAGTCTTAGCATTCTCTTTTATCTATGTTTGTGGAGCAAGACCAGAGATTTCAAATATGTGAATAATCCTCTAAATAATTGATATGGCAAAGCAATGTATTTTGGGAATTTTTTTATATTACAAAAAAATGAGGTCTTTTTCTAGTTTTTTTTCTTTTTTTTTTTAAGTTTAAAGCTTTCATTATATGAACTCAAATGACATGCCTCAACTCCTGTTTTCAGATACAACTAAATTAATATGCATTGAATAATAGCTAACATGCTTATGGTTTCTAAATGTTTTACATTTATTAACTCATTTATTTTATTCAACAATCCTGTGAGGTAGAAATTCTTATTACTATTCACATACAAGATTTGTCTTTTAACCGATATACTGCACATAAACATAGTACAGGTGTGTGGGGGTGGGGGAGGGAATGCCTCCCAGAAGCAAGTAAGATGAGAGGAAACATTTTATAGTTTGAATGATTGATGCATGATAATCAAAAGATGACTATAGATAAAGTTTTGAAAGTGGAAAAATAATAGAAAATAATAGAATATACGTATCAACTTTAAAATGTTGAACTTGGAAAATATTCAAGTCAAAAACAATTCTTTTTTTTACTTTTAGTACATACTATATACCAGGCACTGAGCTAGGTACTTTTACATGTTATCTTACTTCCTATGAGGTTTGGTTTTATTGTCTCAATTTCAAAATGAAGAAACAAGGTCCGTATTCATGTGACTAAAGGCATGATTTGACCCTTACATTAAGGAGAAAAAAAATTCTCCATTTCCTGCCAAACACATCCTAGAATTCCAATGTCCAAACCAAATAATATATTGGGGCGTTTGCCAATAATTTTATTTAAATACAGCCCTTCTTTTGGAGGGGTGCCTAGATCTTCTGTCCTTACTGGAAAGTAAAGGAGAATTATGTAGCTTATATTCTGATAGTCTCTTATCTTAAACTCAGTTACACGCACACCTCCATTTGCGAAAAAACAGAAAATAGGAAACAACAACAAAAAATAATAAAAATAAAAAAGAGGATGGTGGACAAAATCTTTCACAAACACCATCCTAAAACTTGATAGGGAGACATTTTAGGATTTAGAGCACATTTGCTCTTGACAAAGTCACCATGGATTTGTTAAGTTGTCTTAACCAGGCAAATAATTCATGTCACTTTAATAACTCTGCTTGTGTTATCAGTTTATTGATACTTAAAATTATATATGGCATCTTATATCTGAAAATAGAAAGCTACTGCATTGCTTCAGTTCTGAAAGTCATGGTGAATTATTACAATTGTCCAAGTATAACCTCATTACACTTTTTGTTTTTTAATATAGTCCCAGGAGGGATCTTTGTATGGGAAACATTTTCTTTGACTTTGTATTTATTTATATTAGAAGAAGGGAGATTAATTTCTTCATTATAGAGTATGGGTTGGATGGTTTGGGCTCCAGCAGGATTGAGATATTGGAAAAACTTTGGGAAAGCATACCAAATACAATTTTAAGCCTTTTTGTAGAAAGCCTTTGAACTACGTTTAATTGCTTCTCTGATGGAATAAAAACTTAGGCGGGGTAGAGTTTTTGATTACTTTTTGTTGTCTTCACAGAAGCCATGGAATATGATCAACACCTTGTTCCACATCTTTCAGGAAAAACCTATTAATAGCAAGCTTAGTGAATGTGGTTGTTGCTAGTTTCAACTAGAAAGATGCTTAGTTCATGGGTTTATGCTTTTAAGAATAATCCTTGTTGGTGTTCATGAGCAAGAAATGGAAAAGTAGTTTTAGAGTTAACATATGGCTAGTTTAAATTTTACAGCCTATATTTATTTTTTAATGACTCTATCTTACTATAAGGAAAATTAGCTTGAAGATCCATTATCACATTTTTTTCAGCACTACATTGTACCTCAGTTTTTGGTCCCGTCCCAGATAAGATAATGTGTTTCTCTTTAAGGCAGGGAGCCCATAACATGAGCATTTGTTTTAATATTTCCTGGCAAACTCATTTTATATTTAATTGTTCAAAGAAAATTACTCTTGCAGAAATTAAGGTTTATTTTTACCATGATAAATTTATAGCAATATGTGATTTTTTTTTAACTTCCAATTTAGTATAGATTCTCATCACATTTTATATTATTGGAACAGAAGGAATTCCACTTTCAGGTTTTGAGAATATTCTTAGTAGATAGAATAATAAAGGCGTAGTCCTATCTCTAATCAGTTTCCGAAGGTGAAACTTGAATTACTGAGATAGTCTATTTTATGAGGCCAAACATGTAGTAGGTGAAGCATAAGCTCTGGATCCAAGCAGACTTGAGTTTGACTCTGCACTCTAATTAGCTGTGTGACCTTGAGCAAACCGCTTAAATTCAAGAAGAAAGCCTCATCAAGGTAATAATACCCAATAGGGAAGGGTTTTTGTGAGGTACCTTAAGTATGTGGCCATAGTAGGTAGTTTAATTTTTTTTTTAAATTTAAAGTATGGCTCTCTAAAATTTGTAAAATAATGAAATTAATTACAAATATAGTATCTATGAAAGATTTTGAACAGTCCTTTGTAGTGCTTATCTATTATATATACTTCACTTCTTAGAGTACTCCTTTTGAATAAGCTAGATGCAACCTAGGACAGATAAAACATTTAGCAGAATTATCAGTTTTCTTGAGAAGTTTCATAATTGTATATATCTAAACTTTCATTAGTGTTGGCAGACTACATCTTTCAGTATTTTGAAAGATTTTGCCTATGGTTATTTTAAGAAATTTAGAACATTTGATTGCTTTTGTATACATTAAAGGAGACTATTTCAAAGGAGAATTTGTGATTTTTTTGGGTAAGAGATAGGAAAAGGTACCATATATTTGAATTATATATATATTTGAATTGGATTATATTATGTAATATATATATATGTATTATAGCTTTTATCCTGGAATTCAGTTTTGTTTTTATATTTTAATTAACTTATTTGGTACATATTTATTGACTACTGCCTATGTTATGGACTAGGGACAAGGCTAGATATCTCATAAAAGTTGTTTTGGTTTGATTTATAATGTATTTCTTTTTTTTTTTTTTTAAGATTTTATTTATTTATTCGACAGAGATAGAGACAGCCAGCGAGAGAGGGAACACAAGCAGGGGGAGTGGGAGAGGAAGAAGCAGGCTCATAGTGGAGGAGCCTGACGTGGGGCTCGATCCCATAACGCCAGGATCATGCCCTGAGCCGAAGGCAGACGCTTAACTGCTGTGCCACCCAGGCGCCCCTGGTTTATAATGTATTTCTGATCCGTGCTAATCCCTGAATGATATTAAACATGCTTTTTCCCCTCATTATAAACAAATTAACAACTGATAGTTTCCTGTCATTTTAATCCATGAGTTGTTTAAACTTTAAGGCAAATTAACAGATCCAGCTTTAGGTATAACAAAAACAATGTGGTATTTTCAAATATTTTATTAATGGTCACATTTATAAATATATTACTTGTATGTGGCATGTGCTTGCAAAAATTTTGTGGCAAAATGGTACCACAAAAGGCAAACTTTACCCTATGGGTAGCAGAGTTCAAGTCTCATTGCATGTCAAGGAAGAAACTCCATCAGCCACTTATAGGTCCTCTCTCATGTTTGCAAACTGAATTATTAAAGTTCAAAGTCTTAAGATGTACAAGTGCTTTTCATTTTATAGAGTATTTAGTTTGGGCAGTTTTTGTTTGCTGAATATTTCCCAGAAATATCCCAATAATTATTTTTTTATACATCTAAACTAAGATATAGTTGATCCCTCAGTACTATACATTCTAAAGCCGTATTTATATTTAAATATTATGTAACATACTTTTAATAGTAGTCCTTCCAGGTGTTTTTGAGGAATGCATCTAGTGCTAATCAGTAAAATAGCTATTGTGATCTTACATCTGTAAGAACCTTAAAAAAAAGTCAGCATAAGAATGTTGCTATTCGGAAAAATCTCCAAATTATAGTATGGAAGTCAGATCTGGGTTCCAAATATGGGTCGCCACTTACTAAATATATGACCTAGGGCAAGCTACTTAACCTTCCTGATCCTTCATTTTCTCATTTTTTTTTGACTGGTCGTCAAATAGAAATATTAATTCAAAATCTTGAAAATAGTACATATTCTTAAAATATGAAATATGTTATAGCTTGTGTGTGGTAATTTGAGCTTTATTTTAAAGAATTTCATAAACCAAACTATAATTTTTTAAAATAAAGTGACTATACTTAAATAATAGTGGGCATCAGGCTAGATCATGTCCTCATTTTCTTGAACACTGCTAAAAAATTTAGTGACCAACCGTTGTTTTTTTTTTTTTATTTCTTTTTTTTCCCTGTCTCTATTTTGGTAAAGTGTTTTCCCTCATGTCTTTAAATTTTTTATTAGGGAAAAATTTAAGTATATTCAATAATAGACAAAATAGTATAACAAACGCCCATGTGCATGTCATCTGGCTTCAACAATGATCGACTTCTGGACAAACTCCTGTATCTTCTTCCTCTCTCCCCTTTCATGTTATTTTAGCAGTTCCCAGATATTGTATCATCCCAATTGTAAGTGCTTTAGTATGTGTCTCTAAAGATTAGATTTTTCCCCCACAAAAACAACAACAAAGAAATTTCCTAGTGGTTTTTAAGAAAAGATAGTGAGAAACCGAAGCAAGGCCCACATTTCTGTTGCACCTGCTCAGCTTGTTTCGCTGCTCAAGCTGGTACTAATCTCTAAGGAGATCACTGGTGGCCTCATCTCCCTAATGGGCAGAGAAGTGTGCTGGTGGTCACATGGCCATAAAAAAAATAATAATAAATAAGGGAGGGGTGAGAGATCCAACAAAAGTGCCAAAACAGTAATTGGTGACTGAAAATTTGGGAGGAGATTCTCTAGTTTTCCTTTCTCCAGCTTATCCTTACCTTCTTAGCCCAAGTTAGGGCTTCCATGGACTTGTGGGAAGGATCTCTGAAAGGAGAGTGAATAGGACAGGACTGGGAGCTCCTTGGTTGTATTTTTGTTTGTCTGCTTTTGTTTTTAAAAGACGAATTTAGAGGTTTGGGGCCTTTTGCTGGCCTTTTTTTTTTTTAAATGATTTTTTATTATGTTAGTCACCATACAGTACATCCCCGGTTTCCGATGTCAAGTTCGATGATTCATTAGTTGCGTATAACACCCAGTGCACCATGCAATGCGTGCCCTCCTTACTACCCATCACCAGTCTATCCCATTCCCCCACCCCCCTCCCCTCTGAGGCCCTCAGTTTGTTTCTCATAGTCCATAGTCTCTCATGTTTCATTCCCCCTTCTGATTACCCTCCCTTTCAATTATCATATGATTTCTCTCATCTGTGGAACATAAGAACTAGGATGATCAGTAGGGGAAGAAAGGGATTGCTGGCCTTTTGACTACAACAAACTTTTTCATCTCTTGCTCTCTTTCAACCTACAAATGTTTGGTACTTTCAGTGGCCCATATGCTGAGAATAAGTGACCAAGGCAAGCATGCCCCTTTTTCCTCATGATGTATACAGTCTGGTGACTCCTTTGTACCTGAGTGTTTAGAAGTGCCCTCTGCTCAGGAAACTCTGGAGAGCTAAGGATATGAGGGTGGGAATTGTGAGGGCCCAGAAAGGCTGACATGGGGTATAGGCTGCTTTTTGACATTGCTCTCAAGGTTCACAAGAGAGATTTCATGCATTATAGGACACAAGAAAGCCTCAGTTTAGGAATAAAGATTGTGCATTTCAGTGACCATTTTCTTTGCTGACTCTGGACCCTGATCAGGCCCAGCAGACATGGAACAGAGGAACTCTGACGGCCAGTAAGCAGCCAAAGACAGAGGAAGGGCCAGAAGGGTCTAAATGACTTCATTCCTTAGAGTTGAGTTTTAGTAGTATTTACCTATTTTCCTGAAACTAGTGACTTCTTGCCCTGAGTAGCTTATTAAGTAGGAGGAATGTTTTTTTCTATTTCATTTTCCTATGAAAATGGGCTATAGGAAATAGCACAGAACAGCTGAATTATTCAGATATAACAATATCTAATTTAACATGTTAATTTCAGGCTCTTTTGCCATTTCACCAGAGAGAGAAGGGGCAGACGGAATGTTTCTTGAATGGGTCTACTAACTGCTGCACATTTTGTACAACCTCTCAGATACCTTATCTCATTTCTCCTCCCCAGTTTTATAAGGGAGGGGTATCATCCTCATTTTGTTGATGAAACCAAGGTTCAGAGATGCTGCGACATCAAGACCATTTGTCTAGTAAATGGTAATTTAAATTCAGGTCTTGGAATAGAATAGTTTGTTGTTGTTGTTGTTGTTGTTGTTGTTGTTGCTTTTTAGAGAGAGAGCATGAGAGTTCATGTTGCGGGGAAGGAGGGAGAGGAAGAGGGAGAGAATCTTAAGGAGGCTCCACACCCAGTGCGGAGCCTGACGTAGGGCTTGATCTCATGACCCTGAGATCATAACTTGAGCTGATATCAAGAGTCGAATGCTTAACCAGCTGAGCCACCCAGGTGTCCCTTGGAATAGAATAGATTTTAATTATTTCTCTCTGCCAGGCAAGGTGAGAATGTAAACATAGTCAAGAGAAGAAGCGGTCTGTTGATCCAGGAACTGACTAATCAATTCTGGAATGGCAGTTTGTTTTTTAAATTCAGTTAAGTGGTGACAAGAAATGTTTACCATTTCAAGGATTTCTAATCCTCAAAATGGGTATGGTTTATTTAATGAAGGTGGAATTAAAGAAAGTTTTCTCAAAGGCTTTGTGAAGAGATCTGATTCATCAGTTCACATGGAAGCAAATGGACCTCTTGCTCCAATCAGGGTAATATGCCAAAGACATTCATTTATTTAGTTATAATTTTTTATAGGGAGCACTTGGTAGCCTACGATCTATAAGATTCTGCCTTCATTATTTAGCCATCGTAATGAGAAAGTACTGACTGAAGAGGGAACATGTTAAGAAATACAAGATGCTACTGAATGTGGTTTCTTCTACTTTAGATAATTACCTCTTTGACTTTAACCTCTGACCCTCGTTCTCAACATTCAGGCCCCCTATATAGTGAAGTACATCATACCTGCCAGGTGTTTATAAATTGAAATTTCTAGGTCATGGTGAAACTTATTTAAATGAACCGTTTTTCTGAGCTTCTGCTATGAAGTCAGATGCCTCTGCTTACTGTATGTATGATTTTGAGAGCAATTAGTTAACTTCTCATAGCATTATTTGCCTAAAATGGGGATGATACTTGTGATGATTGTGAGGAACTAATTTTTATGTAAATCATACATAATTCATATGAGATGCACAACACTGAACCAGGAGGAACATGTTAGCCACTTCAATAGAGGTGGTGGTGGTGATGATGGGCTGACAGTATGCTACACATATGCTACAGTCTGTGGCTGTGGAGAGACGAGTGGTGCTCACAGTCCACTCGGGGAATAGCTGTAAGGGAACTTGTCAACATCATATGGGATGGCATCACACTAGGGGGGTGGGGGAAAAAGAGACTTGTGCCTGCACAGGGATGTAAGGGTCATCTGGAAGTGGAATCTTGAAAGTTGACTATGTAGTCAATTTTTGATGGCCTGTGGGCTTAAATATTTAATCCAAGAAGAGCATTTATATTTTGGCAAATCTCAGATTAAAACTCCTGTAGTACCTTTGATTAATTATGGGTTCACTGGCATTTCAAACTTCCTATTTATTTTGGCAGCTGACATACTGGCATATACTTTCCTTTCAAACCAAAATATTTTCTTTTCCCTTCTTCACTAGGGAAAGTTTAAGCCAAAAAGAGAAACCTCATCGGCTGATACAGATAAATAGCTGTCTGGGAAATGACGGTCACAGTAATATCTGTCTTTATAGAGACAGAGTGAGTAAAGGGAGTAGCTCACCTTTGGCTTTGGTTCTTAATAATGTGGTTATATTCAATTAAGTACTTTTTGTGTTTTAGACCCAGTCTAGTGATGCGAAAACATACTAACTCAAATACAAAAAGACAAGACCAATAATAGAGTGGTTGTGGTGGTTGATTTGTTGAAATTGAACTTGATTGTAACCTTTTTCCAAGTTAGGCATCTCAGAGCTTGGAGAGGGCTTTGTTTTGGGTTCTGAGAGTAAAGGCTACCTCTTCATGCAGAAACCTTAAAATGGTGGATGTAGAATGTTTAAGCTGGACTGTATCATGGCCAGTCAGCTACAAGTCACAATGCCACGTATCTAAGGAAAATTAACCTGTTGAATGTAAGTGCTCAACTCAGTGCTTCTCAAAGTGTGGTCCGTGGCATCACTTAGAAACTTCTTAGAAATGTGAATTCTTGGACCCTACCCATACCTACTGAATGAGACTCTTTATGGGTAATCTATGATTTGACAAGACCTCCAGATGATTCTTACATGCTGTCAAGTATGAGAAACACTGTCTTAGAGTATCCATCTGGATGGTAAAAAAAAAAAAAAAAAAAAGCCACGAATGATGGTTTTGGTTTGTGGTGTAATTGCAGTATAGTTGTTCTTCCTGTTGGCAATAGATCAACAGGTTCACGTATTTCTTTGGGCTACTTCTGGAATGTTATGAAAAGTCATGTCATCAGTTATTTGCTGATGTAACTTCCTATTTTGCCATGGCAGTCAGGATTACTCAGGTGTAAATTAAAAGGATGGGTTCTGATTTTTGAAATACTAATTTGTTTTATCGGAACACTATTATTATTATTATTATTTTTACCAACTTTGATTTTCATATTGACTTGTATGGTTTTTCCTTTGGAAATTGTCCTGTAAAGTAGAGATGACAGAAACCGAAGCCAACCAGTTACTGACATGCAATTCAATATATTAAACACAACAATTAAGATTACAAAGTAAAATGAGGTCTAAGTATGGTAATCATGTTTGCTTTGCTGAGTCTTGAAGGAAGATAGTTGGTGCTCTTCTATTTTCATTCATGATTATTAAGCTCACATGCTGTAGAGTCAGAAGGCCTAGGTTCAAATTCTACCCCTCCACTTACTTTGCACTGATAGAGTTATCTAATCACTCTCAACCTCCATTTCTTCATCTGTGAAATGGGATAATTACTGAACATACCTAATTGTGTAGGATTTTTGTGAGGAATAAGTAAGATCACGCATGTAAAGCGTTAGGGCTTGGTAAGTGTTAGCTCTGATATTATGATTATTATTATTACTGTTACTACCACTTCTACTTCTGTGATTGGCAGTAGATAACCTAGAGAGGTATTTGTGGTAGCTTTCTAAGTTGTGCACCTCGATAGGAAGAAGGAAGATAAGGCTTCTTATCTTTTTAGTACCTCTGATATCATTCCTATATTATTCTTACATATACATTTTGTTCTTTTTTTGATTTATTGAGAAATATTTGAGTGCCTGCTGTTTGCTGGGCACTTGCCAGCATGTTCCTGCTCCCAGGACCTTTACAGCAGAGTGTCTCATTCATTCATATGTATGTCTTAATTAGTGTGGTCCTTTGACTTCCATGACCATTACATTACCCAAGGAATTATCGCCTGCTTTGGAGGGAGACTTAGGCTTGAATCCCAGCTAAGCTGCTGAACTATGCAGTAACTTGTCTGTGCAGTAATTATGGAATTTTCCTTGGTCTTAGTTTTAATCATTAAAACAAGAATAATGCCATCTAACTTATACGGACATATTAATTAAAACAGTATTAATAAAGTACCTAAAATAATGTGGGTACTTAGTAGATGCTCAATAAAAGGCAGTTCTGTTTTTCTATCTTTTCTCCCTTTAGGCTTCCAAGAGAAACTGGCGATGGTGGGTTGAAGCAAATTTGGTTGCTGGTGTTTTTTTGTTTCATGATAGATTTTTTGCCCTATTATCTGAAATCAGGACATCCCACTTCAAGCAATTGTTTTAAGGAAATTTTTTTATCTAAAAAGCTTGTCTTTTGCATTATGAATAGCTTAAGAAGATGTAGTGATTGTCATAAGACGCTAAGGGTTCATTTTCTTATTAACCTGTGATTGGCTCTCACCTTTTTGTGGGCACAAAGTGATGAGTTCTCATTAGTTGTTCTCCTTTATGCTTTGCTTCCTGCCATACTCATCACTATAATTTAAACTAAGCCTTGGGAGAGCACAAGCTAAGGATATCGGAAAGCTAGAATACAAATATATTTTGGAGTTAGGAAAAGGACATTAGAGATCTAATCAAACTCTTTTTCAGATCAGCAAAGAGGTCTAGACTGTGAAAGGGCCCAAGCTCACATGACAGTGCTGGAGTTGGGGCTTCCTAGTGTCTAATGCTCATTTTTCCAATTTATGCTGATGTTCATATTTTGGTTATCAGCTCACATTCAGCCAGAGAGTTGTCACTTAGCAAGGTTTCTATTTTGTAGTTAGTTTACTTTCTGGGAAATGGATCCAAGAAAACAGATAAGTGATTATGATATTTGGCCCAATTAGCAATCAAAAAGGGTAAAATCAGAGAATGAAATACGGAAATCAAAGCCCTCTTGATTTGGCACTGTTTATCGGGTATGAAAACCAGCATTATTTGTGCTGCTGTTCTTATTCCTTGGGTTTAACTATTTGTGTCTACTCACCTACCTACTTCCTAGTGGCACACTTACATTTGATTTGTTTTGTTTTTGTTTTTAGTTCGAGGTTGAAAATGGATGGAAAAGATCAGTGAGAGGGAGTAAATCAAAAGGGATAAACTTTAGACCCTCCCTGAGAACAGAATGTTTACTTGACAAAATATGTGGCTTTTGAACTCTTTCAATTGCCAAAGCATCGTAAGAAATAAAATGTTATACAGATGTAGTCATTTATAATAATTATAATAAGGTTGGACTGTGGGGAAGAATACATATTAGGCAAGGGTTGGCAAGAATGTGGTAACTGTGCCATAGGATCCCTTACCTTGCACTTAAATCATCAGCAATCTGTCCAGTCACTGTTCCCTTCTGAATCCATACAGAACCTGAAAATCCTTCCCGACACATTGCATCTGAGGGTTGATACCAGTTGGTCAGAGTTTGTATATTGGTATTTATTCGTCACTCTTGTATTAAATCATGACAAAGTGTAAAAAGGATAGAGGGTTTGTTTTTAATCCCATAAAGCATTACTTGAAAATTTAAAAATGTCATTTAGGATTTTAATTTTAATGTATTTCACCAATTAGAAGTCAGGGGTTCTCTTAGCAAAAATCTTATGTTTCAGGCAATATGTGGGGGAAGGGGGGCAATGAGAAGTGGCTTTGCTTAAATTCCAGTACCACATTTAGAAACTTAGAGGAAAAAAGGAAGCTTCTTTATTTAATGGACACAGCTGTCATAAACCAAAACACACTATGTAATATTCTTTATCAACTGCTTCTCTTCAGTGATCTTGTGATTCAGTGATTGGCAAAATGCAAGTTCTGGAAATTCACAAGGTTGCTTACTGCTTTAGTTGCATTAAAAAAAACAAAACAATAACTGAGTACCCCCCACCCCACTACCCATTACAGTTATTTTGCAAAAGAAAACCTACAACTCTACAGCAGGAAAGGGAAAATGTAAAGACAAATCTTAAGGAAGTAGAAGAAAAGAAGTATTTTAAACATTTAAAAATTACTTGAAGGAATTCATTTATTCATTGCTTTAGCAAACAAGTGTGTCTTCTACCTGTCAGGTCCTGTGTGAGGCACAGTGATACAGAAATGTAGGACAAGGCTTCTCAACCTGTGTCACCTAATGGCACACCTAGAAAACATAATATTGCAGCAGGAATCATCTGCTAGGGAGTTCCCGCCACATCTGTCAGTCCCGTGGGCTCAGGAGATGATTATCTTGGCATGCTGTCACCCTTTGGAGTTGTATACATTGGGAACATTTGATGTAAGACATAACTTCCTACCCTTGGGAAGCTGACTGAAGACATAGGCAAGTTACTAGACACCGAGAATTATTGCCTCTAAGATTGGTTTTGTATTGGAGATAATAGAGAGAGTGGCTGGCCTGGTTATGGGTGTGGTGTGGTTCATAGATTTCAGAACAGAGGACAAATCTAGTAACTGTAGAATGAGATAGTGGAATTTTATATTAATTTCTTTCACAAATTTTGCCTCAAATCCAGTTTGCTTCCAAAAGAATATGCAGTACAAGTTTTGATTTAATTTAGTGCTTAAGATGAAGAAGGAAAAACAAAACAAAACAGAACAGTGTTTTCTTTTTTGTGAACACTAACCTTTAGAAATTCTGATTCTGACCATATGTCCTCCTGCTTCTCTATTGATCATGTTGAGTAGATGAAGATGATGAGGAAAGAATCAAGAAGAAAAGTGGGGAAGATGTTCTGGAGGGTGTCATACCAGTTCAGAGAAGAATAGCACGTTAAGACACCTGCTCCCCACCCCCATCTTCATCCTCTCCACACCCCCCACCCCCGGAAAAATCCTGTAATATTCTCTGTTTTAAATATTGGTTTATATCCAAATATAACTGTCTTTGGACTCCTGAGTTTGCAGGGGTGGAAAAAAAAATGGTATGGTAAAACAATTCATTCAATGTACATTCTGATTATCTGCATGGTGGGGTGGGGTCAGGAGAAGTGATTCCTATTTCAGGGAAGTAAGATAAGTAGTGTTATGGAAGGACAGAGGAGAAATGTCAGGTTGATCAAAAAATGCTCTCCAGTGGAGAATGTGCTCTATCAGCCTTAAGATGCTAGAAGTTAGCTAGGAAAGAGGGAAAGTGAGATTCAACAAGTTTAAAAAAAGAGGTGGGAGATAAAATCAGGTGAACTTTTTTTTTTAAAAAGCCAGAGCTTTGAGTTAAAAAGTAATATAAGAGAAAATAAAGCTGAAAAGAAGGTTATAGAATTCTGCTTGTCAAATTCTTGTGGAAGCCCCTTTTTCTTTAATATTCTTGCAGTTGTGTCCACGTGTGTACCAGTTTTATTCTTCAGGTGGGTCAGAAATCTGTATTACTGCTTCCTTTCAGAGTTTAATGTTAAAATGTTTTCATCTCCTGCTTTTCACTTATCAAGCTACACTTTAATTGTAGTTATTTCTAGTACTTTTCCTCCGGAAGAATGCCAGAGCAGTTGGGTCGTTGTATATTTTAAGATTCCTCACCCACTCTTGAAATGCATTTTGTTAAGCCAGGGTTTAGACCAACAGTGTTGACACCCTGTCTTCCCTTTAATTTTAATGGCAACAAAATCAAGACTACTTTGCCACTTAGTGGTCTTACCGACCTTGGTTAACTATTTTCGCACTTTGGTTTTTAAGAAAATATAGCTATTCTGAATAACTCTTCTGAATATTGCTATTCAGTAGCAGTATCTGCTGAATGCCAGCGTAGTACATAACTGCTGGAACAAGTTTGGAAAGTTTTGCCATGATACTTCAATCTTTTTTTTTTTTTTTAAGATTTTATTTATTTAACAGAGATAGAGACAGCCAGCGAGAGAGGGAACACAAGCAGGGGGAGTGGGAGAGGAAGAAGCAGGCTCACAGCAGAGGAGCCTGATGTGGGGCTCCATCCCATAACGCCGGGATCACGCCCTGAGCCGAAGGCAGACGCTTAACCGCTGTGCCACCCAGGCGCCCCCATGATACTTCAATCTTAAATGGCAGACAAGGATTGTGAATTTTATTTTACATTTGTTTCATGTTGTTGACTATATGGAAATTGGTTTTAGTTGCCTCTGCTTTATTAGTAAAAATAATGCTTTTATTGAAATAATTAGAAATCAAATCACTCTTTGCTGAACCCTGGCTACTTTTGTAGTTTTGATGTTTTGTAAGTGTTAAAAATAAAATGCAGTAATAACATACCTTATACACAGAGGGAGTTTTTGATCTATGTCCCATTGAATGCAGCTTATTGTCTCCTTTTATAATTAAAAGCTATTCTTTTTTTAAAGATTTTATTTATTTATTCGACAGAGATAGAGACAGCCAGTGAGAGAGGGAACACAAGCAGGGAGAGTGGGAGAGGAAGAAGCAGGCTCATAGTGGAGGAGCCTGATGTGGGGCTCGATCCCATAACGCCGGGATCACGCCCTGAGCCGAAGGCAGACGCTTAACCGCTGTGCCACCCAGGCGCCCCCATGATACTTCAATCTTAAATGGCAGACAAGGATTGTGAATTTTATTTTACATTTGTTTCATGTTGTTGACTATATGGAAATTGGTTTTAGTTGCCTCTGCTTTATTAGTAAAAATAATGCTTTTATTGAAATAATTAGAAATCAAATCACTCTTTGCTGAACCCTGGCTACTTTTGTAGTTTTGATGTTTTGTAAGTGTTAAAAATAAAATGCAGTAATAACATACCTTATACACAGAGGGAGTTTTTGATCTATGTCCCATTGAATGCAGCTTATTGTCTCCTTTTATAATTAAAAGCTATTTTAAAAGTGGTTTCTGGCTGTTTGTGTTTACAGGATCGCCCCAGAACATTTGATATGCACTCACTGGAGAGTTCACTCATTGACATTATGAGAGCTGAAAATGATTCCATTAAAGGTAATTTTAAAAATCTAACTATTTGATTTAATGAATAGTTAAAATTTTGTATTTTGTATATAATCTCATGAGCAGTATGACAAATATTATGGATTTATATTTTATATGTAGTCAGTTCCATCAATTTTAGACATGTACGTCTCTT
Organism: Ailuropoda melanoleuca; assembly: GCF_002007445.2. Taxonomy (NCBI): domain Eukaryota; kingdom Metazoa; phylum Chordata; class Mammalia; order Carnivora; family Ursidae; genus Ailuropoda; species Ailuropoda melanoleuca. The sequence goes on along the minus strand of NC_048220.1, from coordinate 85,699,304 downwards.
ATTAAAAACTCAGACATATTTGATGGGCATCCACTGTACGCCCATCACAATACCAATTAAGAGAACTACAAGAGTACTCATTCCTAAGGGTGGCCAGTTAACTGGAAAGACATGAACCATATACCTCCTTTTTTTATATCTGAGGCAAAAAAAAGTTCAGTGCCTCAAACCTGTATGTCTCTCCACCCATGACAGTAACTGACTATACACTAGTAAGAGTTCAAATGTTGATAGAGTTTTTGGTCTAGTTTCACATTTTAAAGAATGGCCAATAGTTTCAAAGTTGAGATGAAGTTGTGTTGATGAAATATTTTCTATGGATCATGTTAAGAAAAAATAATGCTATTTCTACTTGGATTCTGGTCTCAATTCTAATACTAACTGGCTGTGTTATCTTGAATAAGACATTTCATTTTGACTAGCCTCAATTTCTTTTCTCCTTCCTTTCTCTCTTTCTTTCTTNTTCATTTTGACTAGCCTCAATTTCTTTTCTCCTTCCTTTCTCTCTCTCTCTCTTTCTTTCTTTCTTTCTTTCTTTCTTTCTTTCTTTCTTTTTAAAAGATTTTACTTATTTATTTTGTGAGAGTGAGTGTGCATGAGCACGAGTGTGGGGAGGGGCAGAGGGAGAGGGAGAAGCAGGCTCTACCTTGAGATTCCAGGACCCTGAGATCAGGACCTGAGCCAAAGGCAGACGCTTAACCTACTGAGCCAACCAGGACCCCAAGGCCTCAATTTCTAATCTTTATAATAAGGGACTTAGAATCACTGTTGCAGTAAAGGACTTATAATGGAGAGCTTTAAAAATAAAATATAGATGCCTGGACCCCATCCCAGGTGTGGGGTAAGGCTTGGCATGTTAGTATTTAATGTCTCATGTGATGCTCATGGGTAACCAGGATTGAGAATTACCAGAGGAGGTATTCTCTAAGGGCCCTTCCGGCTCTGATTTTGTGAAAACTATCCCACAAAATAAAATATTTCTCTGCACAAAAATCTTTTAATTAAAAAGGGGGATTTTTTTTTCTTTGCTTGTTTTTTTTAGAAATTTGGAATGTTTGGTATATTTGGTTATCCCACTTGTTTATTTGTTCATTCATTCATTCATTCATTCATTCGGTGTTTATGATCCTACTTTGTGCCAGACATAGCTTTGCATTCGGGTCAAAGGTGGCAAAACAGCCTGTACTTCAAGTGGTGACCAGCCTGGTCTGGTTTTCCTTTGAGTTTGGTTTATTACATTACTAATGTAGTGGAACTTTTAAGTATTTTTCAACAGACCAACAATGGTAAATTTTTTAATGAGGGGAGCTGTTTGAGGTCTGGAGAGATGAAAAATAATATGTGATAAAAGTATGCATCCAGCTGTTGAGATAACTTGGAAATAAAAATATTTTGAAGATCTTTACTGAATTCCTCCTGGAATTCTGATGGGTTACTCTAATTGGAATACACACTCTGTTTCTGAGGAAAGATGATCTCTCATTCAGAGTCGGCTTTATTTTTGCCATTTCTTAGTGCTCTGACTTTGGGTAGTATTTCAGCCTCTTTGACCCTTCTTTTTATTTTCTCATCAGTAAAGTGAGGAGAGTCTAAGCCCCTTTCTAGCACCAGAAAAACTGCATACTCTTAAAAAGTAGCTAAAGGAGAAATTTGAATATGGTCTGTGGATTGATTGTACCAATGTCAGTTTCCTGGTTTGTACTATAGTTATGTAAGATGTCACCACTTGAAGACACTGGGTAAGGGGTATATAGGATTTCTCTGTACTGTTTTTTGCAACTTGCTGTGAATCTGCAATTATTTCAAAATTAAAAGCTAAGTATAGAAAAAGTAGTTAAAGGTAAAGGACATTTGTTTATTCTTAATGTATTAGATGCCTTCAGCAACTCTTCTTTTCTTTTCCTTTCTTTTTCCTTCCTTCCTTCCTTCCTTCCTTCCTTCCTTCCTTCCTTCCTTCCTCCTTTCCTTTCCTTCTTTCCTTTCCTTTCCTTTCCTTTCCTTTCCTTTCCTTTCCTTTCCTTTCCTTTCCTTTCCTTTCTTTCCCTTTCCCTTTCCCTTTCCCTTTCCTTTCCTTTCCTTTCCTGAACCTCTTATGTACCTGATACTAGGGATAATTAATTAGAACTCATTTTCATGAAAAGTGCCCATTTCTTTTTATTTCAGGATATTTTATTTATTTTATTTCATGATAAGGGCCTTTCAGAGAAAACACAGTTTACAAACAGTAGCAGATATAAATCATTTATTATGTATTGCTTCTAAGAAGCAAGCCTCTAACTAGTACTTAGATTAGATATAAGAGTTTCACACATTATTCTAATAAGATTAACAGTAGCATGTCCTTGATTTATCAGATATAGCCAGGACATCTCTCAGGTTTATTTCTATTTCTTCTCCTACTGTGCTAAGTCATTGTGTGAAGTTCTGCTTTTATTCTATATTCCCTTTTTAATTTCTTCTATCAAATTTTACTTAAATTAAGTTTCTTTAAGCTGACTCTGTAGGGATAATGAAAAGTTAAGTCTAATGACAGAAAACATTAAATCTGATTGGCCTAGTCTGGGAACATAAAGGTTTTGTAAAATAGTTATTTATAAAAGGAAGTGTAGCAGAGTGGAAAGGCCATGGGTTTCGGAGTCAGGTAGATCTGGATTTACATTGCCATTCTGCCACTATAGTTTGTGGTGGTTGTTTAGGGTCACATGGTATGATGTATCTATGAAATGCAGCATACTGCATAGTTTATAGAAAACACTCAGTAACTGGTATAGATTATTACTAAATAGTAAGTCTGTTTTCATGCTTATCAAATGAGAAAGTCAGTTTTGACATAAGCTTAAGTGCCAAAGTGACTTAAGTACATTAAATGAACTTTGTGCCTTTTTTTCCTTCAAAGAGAAGTAAAGAATTCATAGGTAGTTCATGGTCCTAAAATGCCAGATTATAGTTATGCTTGATTTCTTTGTAAACCAAGATGATGAACTTTATATCGCTGTAATCTGTCACTACCAAAATGTAGTTTGGCTCAAGGGAACACTTCATTTCTGTTCAAACTCTCCTTTGATTTAGATAGCTATTAAGAAAGCTATGCTTGATTTTAACAGTGATTCTATTGTGAGATTTTGTTTAAAGGTGATAACAAAAGTTGAATGTCTTAAAAACAACATGTTGTCCTTTTGAAATAAGTCTATAAAACCTGCCGACCCATTTTGAAAATAAAACCCTTCCATGTGCTCTGCTACCTTAGAAATGAAGAAAACAGAAAGTGGACATTGATTCTGTGAGACTAGTAGAATATAATATGCCTCTCAGAAAAAAATTATAAGACTTCAATTAAAAGAATTAATTTGAAAACTGTTTTAAAAGCGAGCCCATCATAGGGAGGCAAATTTTATATTTGGGTTTATTTTATCTTAAAAATAATTTCATAAAGTATATTACGAATGACCTCATTTATTTTTATCCTACATTTGCAGTTCCTCATCGAAATATGATTTGTTGTATGTGTTCAAATAATAAAGCCTAGAGTTGATACAAGAGCTACAAGTCAAATGGATTAATATGGCTATATTATTCATTTAAATTTAAAATACAAACAGAAAACAGAATTTTGCTTTTCCTTTTGGACAAAAAAAAAATCTCCCTCAATGTAGTGCAGTTTAAAATTTTATTTTTGCAATGACAAAATGCTTAATATGTCGAGGAACCTTCAAATATAGCTTTTGAGTTTCTTTATGAATGTGTTATTGATTCCAACTGGCTTGCTTGAAAACCTTTCTTTTTTTTTTTTTTTTTTAACATTTTAACAAATGTGCAAACGGAGTACCTGGGTTTCATTTCATGATTTATATTAGTGCTCCTTACTGTTTAAATAGTTTCTCTAAGAATTGTAAGGCTACTATAATTTTCTCCATACAGGGGATTAGCTCTTTGGGAGGAAACGTGTCCTCTCCCTACCTTATCTCCGTGTCCTTTCTCTGATCAGCTGGCATGTCTGTATGTTATTTTTATCCACGAAATTGTATATTGCCTTCTCCATAACCAATGCCGGTAGCAGTCTGCAGAAGCTCTTCCCCTGAGACTGATTTCATTTTCTTTACTGCACACCCAGTCTCATAAGCTAAGAGCCTAAGCTACAGACAGATTTTGAATTTTGATATCCCAGGTGGCAGCTTGCCCATTGCTGCAAAATTATTAATTAGGCTTATCAAGTATTTTCTTCACCTGGACAGAATAATCTTTTAGTATTATAGGTAGTCAGCTGATCATTTGGGGAATATTGTATCTTATTTGTGCCTTTGCTTGCCTGTGAAATTGGTACTTACTGTTTAGAAATGGAGCAGCATGAAATACATTAAAACCACATGCGAGTTACATCTGTTTTCAGCCTTCTGAAGCATAGGTTGGACACAGTGAAATAAAGATTCATGAAATGGTATTATATTCGGTGTATAGTAGGAAAGACCTTGGAAAATTAAGGAGCCTTTTTTTTTTTTCTTTTCTGTGCGGGAAGGAAATAAAAGACTATAGATAGAAACCAAGAAGTAGCAGTTATGGAGTGGAAGCAGAGGGAGACCACACTGGAATAAAGAGGGAAAAAAAAAAGTACTTGAAAATTATCAGATGTCAGATGGAGTAGAACAATCCAGAGTTTCATAATAGTGGCTGAGTATTTTAAATCCTATATATGAAAATAATTTAGTATCCACTTTGCTTCATTTCACTAGAAAGTCAAACGAGACAGCAAAATTACTGAGAGAAAGAAGGCAGTTTATAAATTGTCAAAACATTGTAATTGTTCTTTAGATATTAATTAACTAAATTATGAGTCAGAATAACATCTTATTTTTCTCAGAATATTGTGAAATTGGTTTCTCTTCATATTGTTATAGAATGTATCTTGCTTTCATTTTTTGGAAGAGGGAACTCAACATATCCACCCAATCCCCTGGAGTTTCAGGCATTTTAAATACTTGATTTGAATGTAAGCAATAATGATTGCATTCAGAAATGCAAGTTGTTTCAAGTGCCAGTCTTTTACATATCCCATGGTGCCCAAGAAACCTATTGCATATGGAGAGTAAGTAGTGGGAGTATGTTACACAGTTAGACATTACTGCCACATTTGTTTCATGCATTCATTTAATCAGAATTTATTTTAAAAGCTGGATCTGCTCCAAAGATGCTATGTATTTAATTCCTGACTGCCAAAGGTATTGTGACCTTGTGTTTCAAAATATTTTTGATATATGTTTTTCCTTTTTTATTACACATTAAATTTGGGGACCCTTCCCCCACTAGTTTTCATTGCTGTGGATTTGTTTGAAACAAATGCTTAAATGAGTAGGCAAGCCATGATTCCATCTGTGCCTCTTTTCTTTGTTGCTAAGCAAAAGAATTTATAATGATCTCTCTAGAAGAAAATCATGAAACTGTTGAAAGTTTAGTACACAAAGCCTGTTTCATTTATTTTGTGTAAGATTTTTTTATGTCACTGTAAGAGAATGACCGTTGGGATAATTTAAATTCTTTATCTTTACAGTAGGAGGAAGAAAAAGTTAGTGCTACTTAAAAAAAGATACCGTAAAAAACAACCAGGAAACCTTAAATTTTCCTTTGAGGAACAATTTTTTTTAACTATTTCTATATTCCAAATTGCAGCCACATAGTTCTCTATTTTAAAGAGCAGTTGTTGCAGACTGATATAGATGTTTTAGAACATATATCGCATACCGATTTTATGTAGACTGAGATAGCTCCAAAAACTTTCTATGAGAGTTGCTGAAAATAGGACTAAATGTAATATCATTGTTATAGATTTGAATTTTGAGGAGTAAATAAAAATATAAAAACAAAAGGAGCTCTTACTAAGTTCTGTTGCTGTAATATTAAAATGATTTATTTCAAATGGTGGTGAGAGGTATCATTTCTTACAGTACTTAATCTTTTTCTAGTTGAATCAGTTTGCCTTTGGCAATTTGAGAAAAGACTGCTATGCACTACTCTGCACCCCAGTTTCTCCTCCATCACTTTTGTAAAGGACTAGATGGACGTTTTCCTTGAAGGGAGATATAACGGAGCAGGATATAAAGTACCATAAAGAAGAAATGGATAATGCAAACCAGCTAATTTTACTTGTGATTCTTAATTAAATTTCACCTTCCAAGTAAATTATCATTACTTGATGTCAGATGTCTTCTGGTGAATTCCGGGATCTTTAAATATTACCCTTCTTGAAGATTAAGAGTCCACCAGGCAGCTGCTTTGAAAGCCCTGCTGGAGCCTTCCTGAACTCGGCTGGTTCCTTCTAGCTCTGTTTGGATGATACCAAGTAACTCAAACCAGCATAGCAGGGGAGTGGGCGAGGCCTCTGGAGAGCCGAATCTTGCCTTACTTCTAGAAGCTTCATGAGTAATGGAGTAAGGTACATAGCAAAGAAGACAAACTTAAACTCGGCTGCAACGAAGTTCGTGTGTGGCTGTTTAGAAGTGAAGTGGTTCCTTCTCCTTTTGCGCTCTCCCTTTTATGACTGCTGAAATGGAACATCCTAAGCAGTCTTTCTCTTCTGCTTGGCTTAGCTGTGCCGCAGGATGGGACCTGGGCTTCTGTGTTGAGGTAATTCTTTTGTGAGCAAGGAGAGGACAAAGTAGTGGGGCATGATTTTCTTTGTATTACAGATGCAGGGTGTGTTCTTAATTTTGAATCACCGTCTCCTTTCTGGTTTCCTACTGGTCAGAATTTGTTGGATTCCTCACAGCACTGTATAGGGAGAGCTTACAAACGTGTGGATTTTGAACAGTGTGACTACACTTTTTCAGATTGGGGATTGCTGTAGTTTTTGGTTTTGTTGTTTTGTTTTGTTTTGTTTGAAGTGGGGGAGGGAATGCCTAGGAGAATAAAATGTGATGTTTGTGAACACTGATGTGCTCATAGCATTGGATTGAAGTCCTCTTCACTCTAATCTCTGAACTGAAACCAGCTCCGTTCACACTAAACACTCCTTGTGTGGTGTCCAGATCCTCCTCTGCCCAAGTTACTGACTTTACATGTACTGGTAAGTAGAAAGTAGTGATCCTTTGCCCTCTATCCTCCATACATTTGTGATAGAATATTGACCCTTGTTTTTATTTGTTCTGAAAGCCATGTAAGCAGTTGTCACAAAGGGGGAGTTTGTCTTATGTCATCCATGATGTGGGTCCATAATTACTAAAGCAGTCCTCTTAATCCTGAATAAGGAGCACAAAGAATCTTATTTTGAATCCATGAAAATTGAGTGGTCCTCTTAAAACATTGTTAAACTCTGATTTTACTTGGGTGAGAGGTGAGGGTAAAGGGAGTTGGGGGTGGGGGTAAGTGAGACTGAACTTTATATGATACTAGAAGGTTCAAGATCCTAAACATTTCTTTAAAAGAGGCTTTTAACTTATTAACTTGTTTTTTTCCTTTACAAATTTTGTTAAGGCTCACATATTTTAGGGCTGTTGTGACTTGATTTTGTTGGACACACATTCAGAATGGGCACTGGTGAAGGAATAAACTACACATGATAGTTAACACTTAGAAAGTGTTAAGAAGAAAATAATAACTTAGAAAACAAGCAGCAGTCAGGTAGCAAATTAATAGGTGCTTTTCCGTAATGTTTCACCCTTTCACAGTGTTGTGTACAACTTAATAAGTATAGGTATTCAATATGGACAGAAATTAATGTTATTTTCCATTCAGAAATGAAATCAGAATGGCATTTCAATAGTAAGGTTTTCAGACTTTGTCAGCAGTTTGTCAGTGTTAAATATTAGGGAGCTCCCTATACTATAAAAATCGTAGAAGGAGGTCCAGAATATTTATAGAGATCCATTTTGTTTCTGCTCTGCATCCAATTTAATAATAGTATATGTGCACCTTTTGGTACTGTCACTTATTATTTTTCTGTTTTCCCCTTCTGTATTATAAAATTCTATGGAGAAGTGACTTGCTCTCTCATTTTGTGACAGGTACTAAACCAGCCCTGTATACTAATATCTGCATAATGAAAGAACGCTCTCTTGATAGTGGAGTAATACAATAACGAGCTATCTGGGAAGGATTTAAGACTTTCCTTGATCCTGTTATATAATCGTTGAATGTTATTTGCTGACTTTGAGGGAGGGAAGCAATGCCACCTGATTCATAGCTGTCATAAAAATACCCAAGATTCTGTTTGCATTCAGTTTAGTAACAGGAAAGACGGAACCATTGCACAATTGTGCCACAAAATTATTTCTTCCTTGATATGCATGGAATTTCTACCTGAATATTGTATGCAGTTGATTCATTTATCACCTATGTATGCCTCATACAGTGAGTTTCTCTACCCCAGAAAAATTTTCTCCTCACAGTTGCCACTGTCCTCACTACTAAAATTAAAAGATGGAAAAGAGCAAAAACTCCATGAATTTGTTGTTGTTCAGCAGTAAAAATATGCAAAAGGAATACTTTTTAACTAATTTTGAACTAGTTACTACTTTTTTCAGTCAGGTATTAAGATGGCCAGGCTGCCTTTGGGCTTCATTATTTTGTCTAATTGACTGATTCTGAATTCAGTCCCACGCCAGTGCACTCAGTTCTAAAAGCACGGCTTTGTTTTATTCCGGGGATTACCTGGTAACCAGTCAATTAAGAACATTAGTGGAACTCTGAAGGGAAAGCAGTTCTACAATCTCTTTGGAATCCAATTGGGCTGGTGCCAGTTGCTATACATTGGGAAAGAGAAGGAGGAATCAACCAATTAGAGGACCCTTTTTTAATTCTCAAGAAACCAACAATAAGTGCAAATCTTAATTCTGAAGAGCAGCCATGATTAATTGAAGTATAAAGAACTTAAAAAAAAATCTAACTTCTACTAGCTCTAATATTCCAAATAAGAAGTGCCTGGTATGGTTAATTAAATACAGATATTTAAATTAGCCACTCAGTCTCTTTGTTGTAAATGATCAGTAGGTGTTAGCTTATAAGAGACTTTCCCAAATTGTAGGAGGTAAAAAGAGAAGCATTTAGGATTGTGTTTGAACCTGGCCCTGCCATTAGCAGTTATATGGCCTTACGTCCATCACTTCTCCCTAGATCTTGGTTTCCTCACCTGGGAATGGAAGGTTTGAACATAATGACTTTTAAATTACTAGTAGCAATTCCATACAGTCTCTCTGACATGGTATTCCTGAGTGACAAAATTGAAGGTTTTTGTAGTTTAATGACTAAAAGTAGTGTATGAATTTCATGTGAGTTTGGGTGTGGCAGTTTTTAATACTGAGTAGTTACAGAAAGGGTATACCAGAAATCGGTCAAATGTAGTCAGTTGAATGAAGGCTTTGATTTTAGAGAGCATCTTTTCTTTTTAGATAGGCCTAAAAATATGTTTAAGAAGCAGTTGTTTAAACTTGGCCTCATGGAGTGTTCTTGTTCTCTATCTGTGGACCACGGGCCTCTTCATCCATGGGAATTATTTGATGGCGCCTGTGAATCTGGTAGGACTAAGCATTCAGTTAGGTGATAGATATGTCATTTACATATGCAGGATTATCTTTCAAAACCATGTGAATGCTGATGTAATGCAATTAAAATACATTTAAAGGTATTGCTAAATTCACAGGCCTTGTATTAAGGTTGTTTGTTGTTCTACTTGTAGTATTCACTGGAGTGGGGGTTGGGGACCTCAGTTTTAGCATGGTGGGGAGGCTCTTTGAAGTATTTTGATTAAAGTAGGTCTTAATAATTACAGAAGTTTATGAAACACTGCCCTAGAGAACTTATCTAATTGTTCTGCTTTAAACCGCCATTACAGTGTACACCATTACCAACAAGAACATAGCGTAAGAAGGAGTTTAGTAGAGGAAATGGTGAGGTTGAAGACAGAAGAGGGAGGAGGTCACTTGCCCTATCCTAGATTATTATCTCCATCAAATAGCATTTTGGAACTTTGTCTCTGGCATCTAAAACCATCTCTTTGCCCTATGAGGCAGGGCTAGGAGTGTGGGCTGTTGAGGCTGCATCTGGCACGATGCTGGGGTGCAGGGGGGAGCCATATGACAAGAGGAATGCACCCTGGAGTTGGGCGTTAGGGGGAGACAGCTTTCTTGAAGTCACATGGTTTGGAAGTATCTTGTATTTTCGCTCCTGCTTGTATTCCAGTTCCACAAATATTTGAGCACACTCTAGGTACCAGGTAGTAGTAGATCAAAGGACACATTTGGTGCCAGTCTATATTTTTCTTTTTTGAGCTAGACCTGGACATTCTGTACAGGAAGCAGTGTTAACAACCAGTTCCAAGTGAAAGAGCATTTACTTCTGATACTATTTCTCTGACTTTCACTCTGTACCCTTTCTGAGATTTATATAACTTAAATCCTTACAATAACCTTTTATGTGAGTTTTGTGATCTCCATTTTACAGCTGGTGAAATTGAAGTTCAGAGAGACACAACAGCTTCTGTAGTCACTCAACTAACTGGTACCTAGAGGATCAAGATAGGAACACACAGCTTCTGACTCCTGGTTCAGTCACTTGGATATTTATTGTGTAGCATTTAAGAAGGAAACAACATAAAAAAAAAACTTAAATTTTTTTTTAAGTATGCTTTAGACAGAATAGGCATTAAAGTTTCTTAATTTCTACTTAGGAGACTCGGTATAGAATTTAAGATCTGTACTTTATCATAGTCTGTAAAAGATTCAGATCTCACTCACATCTGTTGATATCTTATTGAAGGGTACAATATTGGGGGTGGAGTCAAAATAGAATCACTGAGGGAACTTTTCCAAACTGGCTTATTCTTTTCCCTGATTCTGATTCACCAGGTCTGTCATGAGACTTAAGCATGTGTGTTCTCCAAGTCATCCAAATACACTGCTCTCCTGCCCCACCCCCATCTTCACTCCCTTTGTGAACCACTTTAATATAAAGCCATGGGAGGCCATTCATACAGCAAATACATACCAAGAATCAACCACGTGCCAGGCACTATTTTAGGCTATTGGAATATATTAGGGAATAAAAACAAAGACTCCTGGCCTTGTGCGCCTTAACCTTCAAATAATTAGCAGATTATCTTTGAATGGCTTGTTTATTATTTAGTTTTGAAGGCTAATAAGTAAGAGGAAGACTCTGTGCCTTGAATATAGATAGGAGAAAATCTAAACTAGGCCTTCTGAGAAATAACAAAAGGTGAAATTGTAACAGGTATGAAATTCAAGCACATTCTTCATTAAGATTCAATAAGTCATCAGAATTTGTATTAAATAAGTGATTAGAGTTGATGATAGGTATGTATGCAGAAAGCCAACTAATGACTTTACTGATTGCTTTTTGAGGTTGGACTTCAGTAACCAGTTTTAAGAGCAGTTTATCACTCTTCTTTCTAAAGTTGATCTCAATATTTTGCAAGCATTTGGCTCATGGTCCCTAGAGATTTCGTAAGTTTGGCTTGATCTTTTATGTTCATGTCAGTACAGAGAGCCATTTCTCAAAAATCATTTTTACCTTGGGGCCAGATCTGCAACTCTTTATGTTTATTCACTGGTTCTTTTCAAATGTGTCTCTTGTAACACATGCCTGTTTTAATCAACCTTTTTTTGCAAGGTAGGAGAATTTTAGCTTACCGCCTTGACTTTTTTCTAGATAACTTAAAACTTTTCTACTACCCGTTTGTCTGTTTTTCCACTTTCCTTTCCATTATATTATCCTTTTTTTTTTTAAACTGGCTTTTGTTAGTTTAAATTTGGACAAAAACTATGCCTAGTGTTTTAAGCTTAAAAAATTGCCATTAATCATTGTTATCATAACATCCTCTTAAGGCAAGTTATCTTGTTGCTCTGTCCTCTAAATGTAGCATCCAGAGTCAGAAGGCCTCTGGCAGGGATAAAAATAGCCTTCCTGCTTGCTGGCTTGTTGTTGGTTTACTGGCAGTAGGAAATCTTTTGAATTCCTTAATTGGGTCAGCTCTTCGCTAGTTTCTCTCTAGACATTCCCTTCTGCCTGAAATTCTTAGATGCTTTTAGATCTCGCAACTTTGTACCTGCCCTGACTTATAGTCAAAGCCATCCTTCTTTTATATGAAACCTTCTGTAATCTATAGACACTTACCCACTGACTTTCCTTACCTTATGAATAATTTTTTCCCCATTATTACAGTCTCATATCACAATTGAAAAAGTAAATTTGAGCCATTGGTACAAAAGGAAGACCTCCTTAGTTTTTTTTAAAAGGAACATTTTCCAGTTGAATTTTCAGTTTTCATTTCCTAAAATACTTTGGCTACTTTGCCAGTTTGGCTATTATAAAAGTAAGGAGTTTGATTTTTTTCCCTCTTTCTTCCCCTAAAGAATTACATCCATTTGTAACTAAGAACACTAGCAAACTCTGATTTTTCTGAAGCTGAAAAATCCCCCAGATGGCCACTCCTTTCTCCCAAGTTCTCAGTTTGGATTTTATTTGGCTAAAATGAATCCTTCCTCTTTCTTTCACAAGTGGAAAATCATTAGTTATCTCTGGCTTATATTCTGAGAGGGGAAAAGCTTTAATATTAATAAAGCACCTATTCTATACTGGGGGAATTTCCTGAGCATTCTGCAAAAATGGTCTCATGAATTTCTCAACAGTCTTGTGAAGTAAATGGAAATATTTATTTTACTGAGGTTCATACAAGCTAAGTAATTTGACCTAGCTCACAAGATGGGATTGGTCTGACTCTACTCTTTCCACTGCATGTTCAATGGCAGAGAGACCACCAATTGCTGGCTTTGCTTCATTCATTCATTCAACAGCTTTTTATTAAGCATTTTTGCTCCAAGCCTTGGGTTGCAAAAACCAAAATTTATCCTTAAAGATTTCGTTGCCTTAGAGAGAGTTTAGAAATAGGTAACTTAAATATAGTGTAGTAAGTGTAAAGGATATTGTATGGAGCACATGGGGTCATCTGAACCAGAGAACAGATGGTTTGGGGCAGGGAGGACTTTCCGTAGGATGTGAGGCCCGAGATAGAAGGTACCTGGGCAAAAGGGTGGTGGCTTGAGTGGTGAAACATTGGGAACAAAGAGAGGAGGCCATTCCAGACAGAAGGAGGAACCCAGAAGTAAAAAGTAATGGGCCGGTAGTTCTGAATGTCTGGAGTACCTAATGTGGGAAGGGAAATGGTGGTGTGGAGAGATGAACCTGGAGAGGTAGGCAAGAGGAGTCAAGAATTTTTAGTAAGCCCTGGCTTTTAAAAACCTGAAAGCCACATCTTTACCGGAGAGGGGTTTTGTTTAGCCTAAAATGTATATGTGTGTGTGATTTAAATGGCTCTTTGAGTGGGTTAGGGACAAGATTCTCCAGCTGATGTCAGTCCCAGCCAGCTCCTCCTTTGTGATTTTGCATGGAAACATCTTTACTGGAAGTTGGTTATATCACAGATAGGTAGAATAAGGTACTGATTTTGATTTGGGGAGCTATTTTAAGGTCAATAGAATAAATTATTAAAAATAATTATCTTTATATCATTAAGTGATAGAATATATTGAACACATTTTATTAGTTGATTGGTATGTGTTCTGCATCTGTAGAAGTATAAGCTTGCTATTCAGAAACTGAATTTATTCACATTTCCTGAGCCTTGCTCTGCGTTGTCCAGGTCCTCACAGCGCCATCTTGCTGCAGGTCTCAGGCAGTGTTGGTAAAAACAGATGCAGAAAGACAGGTGGAGCAGCACCTCCTTTAAACAGTTATTTGTGGCAGTGTAGCTTTGACTTACTTAAATGTGAACTAAGGAAAACTAGCAGGAGCAGAAACAGGAGGAACTCTTCTAGCTAAACAACAACAAATGTATGTGTATGTTTATGTATGTATGCGTGTGTGGTGCATGTAAATCTTTGCTCTGCCTTAAAAATGGGCCTAAGCCCATACTTACCTTTTCCTGTTAGAAGTTTTTAATGGTGTCCACTGAAAGCCCTTCCGTTTTCTTTGGAGTATCCAAGTTTTTATAGTGTAAGTCAATTAAAAAATTAACTTAGAATTTCACATTACTTGTTATTTTATAGGACTGTATGCTGTATTTTGGATAACCTTGCAGTTATTCCATGTTACCATTCCTTAGCCGACACAAATCACCAACAATGCTAGTATGACTGAAAAAGAGAAGGTCACAGCATGAGATCTAATAGTTCTGTAGAACATTTGATATTTTTCGGTGTTTGTATATTTGAAATAGCATTTATTATATCAATTCCTGCTGAATCATCAGTAGCAATAATATCTGGGTTACATTTTGGAAAATAACTTTTTCTGTAATTTTAAAAAGAATACATGCATTTATATACTCTGATGTATTAGAATATTTCCTTCTAGTCCTTCCTCCTTTCATCTCATTGACCAGGTTACTTTAGTTTTAGTCTTAAAAGAATATGATAGTACATAGTGTTCTTTTGGGCACTTACTCACCCAAGCAGTTCTTAGTCTGGTTGGTAAATATTGGTTCTCCAACTTGCAAATGCCTGGCATAGAATTGCCTAGTTGAAGTACGGATCTTTTCTGGGCTGTAGAATTTGGTAGCATAGTTCCCCAGAGTCACACTGTATCAGTTGCCTATATTTGGCTAGGTTGAGTCATATCACCAAATATAGTCTATGCCTTCTGCATGATGTATGCCAGGCTTCTGGCTCCAAATGCCACAGCTGGCCTCCAGAGACTACTACTTTCCTGTCATAATGTCCTGTAATAAGATTAGGATTGCCAATCAGGCAGTATTTTTTATATTTGTAACACAATCAATACCAAGAGCCTTCAAAGATTGAATTTTATCCACCAGATAGGGTTCACTTGCCTGAAATCCCAAAGCCCTCCTTCTCCTTGAGAAATTCAATTCTAGATGTGCTAAAACCTGGGTTATATTTATAGTTAGATGAGTTATCAAAAACAAACAAAACCCACCAACACTGGATTATATTCAGCTTCAGATAGCTTGTTTATTTTTATTTTATTTCACTTTATTCATTTGTGAAATGCTGGTGTTTTAAGTTCAGTGGAATGAACTCATTGAATGCTTACCTGGTACTCAAACAGGAAACTCAAGGTACCTAGGTAAAAAAAAAAAAGCTGTTATTCTTAAAGGGGACTATTATGGTTAAGAGAGAAAAAAGTTAGTAGCTAAAATGATTACCTAAGAAGGTTGACTTTTGCAACATAGCTAGAAAGAAAATTTGGTGAATTAATCTAAAAAGGGGATTGCCTTTTTGGGAAAGTTGCCCTGAAAGAGGTAAATCTTAAGGGGAAAAAAGCAGAGACCCTCTGCTGAGAACAAAGGAAGGAGGGCACTGTCTCAGACAAGAGAGGGGACTGTCAGTGATCTAGCTGTGGGATAGAAAATGCAGAAATGCCTGTATAAATTGGTATCTATAGAACAGAGAGGATCTTAGAGCAGAAATGAAGGGTGTACAAGGAGAATGAACAGGTGTACAAGGAGAATGAAAGGAAGACTTGAAAGTCCCACGGCGGTTATAATGAGAGTTTACGGATTACCAGAAAGGAAGTGATATGGGTTATCCATAATAGATGTCGTGAATGGATGACTCTAGATATTTTAATTGTAGGAAAAATTTACAGGGAGATAGGACAGGCAGGTTAAAAAAGCATTATGAAGTTAAAAAAGAATTTAAAAAAAATGTCATTGCTTCTATTTTTAAAACTGAAATAGAAAGCATTACTGATCAGTTAACAAAATGTCACAGGTGTATTTATTTGTTACTCAGAGGCCAGAATTGATTCCAGCCTGACAGGACTCATATCACAAGACCAGGTTAGAAAATTAAAAACAAGTATCACTTTCAGAGTTAAACTATGAACTTTGCCAATGATTCTTCAGCGCTCTATTGTCTTCGCTGAAGGGTGGAATTACTGCATTCAGAAATCTGAAGTGCAGAAAAAGTATCAAAGGTCACCTGCTTGGCGGTAGAGGGTGGATTTCTTCAGGAGCTGTGCATTGAGGCAAACTCTGAGAACTGAGTTAAGGGACATTTTTGTGCCTGTCAAGTTGAAATAGTCTTCTTATCTCTCTCTCCTTAAAAGAGGTACCCAAAAGGTGAGTTTTTGATAAGGTGGAACTTGATTTGTTTTAAACTGGGCGAGCCAGTTTGGTAATTTGTCTTTTGGATTCTCATTGTTGATTATCCCTTCTTGGCATCAGATGAGAAGCTTTTAGTTCATATGGAACAGTTCTGGTTT
This sequence comes from Ailuropoda melanoleuca, assembly GCF_002007445.2. Taxonomy (NCBI): domain Eukaryota; kingdom Metazoa; phylum Chordata; class Mammalia; order Carnivora; family Ursidae; genus Ailuropoda; species Ailuropoda melanoleuca. The sequence continues at coordinate 85,683,080 of NC_048220.1, read as the reverse complement.
CAGTTGAAATGTTAGCATTAAAAAAATTAGAATATCTTCTTTGAAATAAAAAGTGTCCTTTTAAACTTTGTTTAATATAGTTAAATACTTTTGTGTATTGACCTACATCAACTTAAAAAAATGTTTTATGGTAAATAAAAATGGTATGTGTGATACTTCTGTTAGTTTATTTACTAGAGGGTTTTTACAACTATAAAATTTATGCATGTGTTCCATTCCAGAAAATCAGCTGCTACTTTTGAGTTAACTGATTTGGAAACACTACTCACCCCCTCCTAACTTTTGTAACAGTTAAGGTCATGTTCTTTTTTGAGTAGCTCCAGTCTGTGCTTTTTAAAAAATAAAATGTGCTTGTGACAGGTCATACGATCCAGGTTTATAGTTGAAAACAGTTCAGACGGAATTCACTAGATTTGGATATCTGGCTCTGTGTATTAGCCTTAAATAATTGAGCCGGTTTTTAGGAAGAAATTGAAATATCAAAATTATTTTTTGCCATCTCCTTCCCCATCTCCATCCCTACCTTCACTCTAAATAGGAACAAGCTGAAATTGAAATGAACTAATTAATGACTTAATAACCCTTGTATTTGGTTTTAAATTGTAGGAAAATTGTTAAGTTCAGATTTTGTTTCATACTAGACCCCCAAGCTTTGGATATGGGTTAATTAAAGCTATTAGCAATAGCAAACGGTTTTCTTTTTTGATGGTGTGAGTTATATTTCTTTAGAGACTATTTCAAAGAAGAGAATTTTGAGAAGTTGAAGGATAGTTGAGGCCTAACATTCCTTTCTAAAGAATTGTAAATATATGGCTGGTGGATCGGTAGGACCACTTATTAGCTCTGGTTCCCATAGTGTTCAGTGGAACCAGATAGAGCCTTCCTGACATTTTGGAAGGCTAGCCTCAGCCTTAAGGCATGGGAGAACCTCTGCTTCCCTACCTTTTCCACAGCTTTGGGAGTCTGCTGTGATTCTGTGGGATTAGAGTTTAGGCTGCTGTTTCCTAATGGAATGCCTGTAATTACGAATCAATTTTAAATTCTCACACTACCCAATTTACAGAGTGCTGACTGTGGTAGATAATTAACAGTCACATTCTCCTATTCATTCTCTAGATGAGCAAGACTTGTAGAGGGTTTTCCATCATTTTTATGAATGTGGGTATAGATGTAGAACATGGAGACTTAAAAATGTTGCCCTAATGATTTTTATAACTCACAGCATAGAACTAGGCATATGGTATGGTACTCAGAAGTAGGTATACAGTATATGGCCTGGATACCTCAGCTCAGTATGTAGAAACTCTCCCAAAACAGAAATGTAATTCCTGATAAAGCAAGAAATCCCAGTGCTGTTTCCCCTCTTTATTTGTGGCTACCAATTTGGAAAGATGTTGCATCCTCCAAAAATTTTAGTACCGTCACAAATTCTTTTGATGGGACATCTTGGGTGTCCATTTCAGGTTCAGAACTAGATTTTGAACCACTTCAAAATTAGAAGGAAACTAACCCAGCATTTTTTGAGTACCTGCTGTGCTCTGGGCATTGTGCCATGTGCTTTGATATTTTCTGTCGCATGTAAGTACACTGATGTGTTTTTCTTTACTTTCTACACTTGTCCTCCAAAGTGAGAATTTAAACCCATTAGTGTGTCTGTACATGTAGGCATAAGTCTGGCACTTTTGTTATGAATTATATAGAGAAATCTTCCTGCTAATTATGTACTTTTAAAAAACAAAAAAATTACACACGTGAAAAGATTTTCACATTTATGGGACAAAAAAAACTATTATTATGAGTTTCTATTAGAATATAATGTTATAAAGAAAGTTACTTTGTATGAGAATTTGGAAATTAGAGACCAATACTTAAATATAAGGGATATTTTATTTTCCCACTTTCAAATTTGCCCTTTGTGGATGTTTGTGAACATGCTGATTGCTATGTCCTCTGACTCATTGTGTTCATTAGCACAGCAAAGTTTTATCCCATAATAAAGCTTTTTAAAAAATACCTTACCTATTAAAGCTATTAATTCAGCTTTGTTACTGAATACATTTAAACCATCTATGAAAAAATAAATTTAGTAACGGCCTTCTTTTACCTTCAGGTCGTCTAAACTATTCATATCCAGGATCCGATAGCTCTCTGCTTATTAATGGTAAGTGATAATTGATTTACGCTAGTGAAGTTCACAGAACTGAAACAAGTTAGTCCTAGATGAGAAAATATAGTAGGTATGCTTTGACAAGTAGAAAAATGACATTAGTTTGTTCTGTAATGATAATTGCAAGTTGCTCTTAATTTATTAGCTGTATAATGAATAATTATTTTTCCTCCAAATTGCAGCAGTAACTTCTTTGAACTTTGAGAACTAACTTATAACTTAGTCTCTGTCTTGAAATTGATGACAGAATAAATTAGAATCCCATAATGATACATGAAGAATGGTTTAATCTACCATTAGGTTCTGTAGAGTGACCTTTGAAATGTCAACATGAAAACCATTTCCATGTAGTTAGAAAAATGTTCCAGGAGAAAGGGAGGGTAATCAGAGATCTGAAACCAGAAAAAGCAGTCTGAGACCACAGGGCTTGACATTGTAAAGGACAAGGTCATTCACTATTTGCTGTCTAATGAGAACAAGAAAAATGAAGTTTTATTGGCTTTTACGGTTCCTTTGGTAAATTCTCCTTTCTGGTTCTAAATATTACCAATGTGCTGTTGAGTTCTCTTTTATGTGCGTATGCTGCAGCAGACTAAATTTCACAAGGAAGGGGCATTTCCTCATAGAAGGAATTAAAGAATCAAAAAGTATCTGTTTTGTACTACTATAGTTCAATTGGGTAAAATACAGAAGTCTATTTACTTCTACTCATTCACTATTGAATATGGATTTTAAATTTGTGTGTTCACAATGCCTTCCATCTGTCAAAGCTTATTGTAAGTCCCACCACCTCTAAGAAGTGTTTTTGGCTAAATAGCTATATTCTCATGATTCCGAAAACAAAACAAAACAAAACAAAATAACCCCCAAAAACAAAACAGAAAAACAAACCTTGTACTCCTTGTCGATGGTATATTGTAAATGGAGGATTAAAAATTATTTTTATGACTGGATCTACTTCTGGTTAGTATTTGACATCAGTGTTCTGTAGAACATAGGATTGTTGAGCCAGGAAAAGTTAAAAGGAAATTTGATTTATGAGAGTTGCCATGGGTGCATCAGGTCCTCTGAAGACTATATAGTTTATAAAAGCCTCACTTATTCATCAGACTTTGGTCTTTTCATGCTACAGCTACCAGAAATAATGCCAAAATATAATATTTCAGTATAAATGTGTGTAGACAGAAAACCAAACCCAGTGGTGATAATGGCATCAAGATAAGGGGAAATACTATAAAGGTTGCCATTATAGCAAGATTTTAGCTTTTCCTGTGGAACGAGTTCCCAAGTTTGTGTGCTGGAAATGGCAATGGACCCAAGATTTGAGATGCTGATGTGCGCTCTTAGGCAAAGTGGTCACTCTTTGTCTCAGTTTCCTCACGCAGTTGCTAAATTAGATCAGTTGCCCCTGGAGTCCATCTTTGTTGAGGTGAGACTTTCTAATGAGTTTTCCTTAAAGCTAATGCAGTTCATTTTTTTTTAGAGTCTATTATTGTGAGATTGCATTCTCTGCTCTGCCATTAATATCCTTTCTTTTATGATCGGATTATTTTTTGTGACCCTTACTTGGCAAAGTAAAATAAAGATAATTTTTCCACCAAATAATTATGTTTCGAGATTTTACTAGTCCATAGACTCTAGAAAGGAACTGGATGGTTTTTGCTGTCACGTACATGGAAATACAAGGTAAAGAACGAAGAGTTGTCAAAGAGGGAGAACTTGCTGGTTCCTTAAGCATAATCCCAGATGGGTTATGACTGCCATGGTCTCAGATCCAGTGTTCATCTCAGAGGATCCTAGAACTTGATTTTACCAGATTTGATCAAATGTTAGTTCTTAATAACCAACCAACTAGGACCAGATGCCAATTCATACAATTTTAATTAGGAATAAACCTAGGTAGACCAGATGCTGGCGGTGACTGACAGAATCATTCTTTCTCCAATAGCAAAGTCCAGATTATAGCAGGTTACTTTAAAATCATGAAATTAAAGCAAGGTGGGGGTGGAGGGATGTTGAGGCAATTTTTAGTCATGTTGGTGTGGGTGTAGGCATTGCCCATTCTCTTCAGTCAAATTTACGAAACCTCTTTTATGGTGGACTGCTTCTATAGATAAATTAATCTCATTTGTGTATTAATTTTTTAGTAACTTTGCTGGCAATTTAGTTCATGCTTTGGGGATACCCATCTTATAAATCTAGTGTAAAGCACTGTTTGTGTTTAATGAAGGTAAACTTTGGACTCACAAATACTACCCATTTCAAAGAATTGTGATGAAGATGAAATGCATGTAAATCACTTACAGTAGAGCTGCTACATAGTTAAAATAATTAGAATGGTTAGGAATATTTGTGGCTAGGGATATTAGTGCTAATACACACACATATGTTTTGGTTAGGAATATTAGTGGTAAAAATTTATGAGGAAAAACAAAACGGAATTAAGATGAGTGTAAAAATCATCTATAGTTGAACATGCTGTCTTTGGCTGATTATTAAAATAGATAACATAAAAATTACTATATTCATTTTTAAATGCGGTCCCTTCATATCATATCCATGCGGTCTTTTCTTAAAACTGAAAATAAAAGTGTAGTACATTGTGTTGCTTTACATTCATTATTCAGTTTTAAAACTTTAAGGAACTATAAGGAGCTGTTCTTCCTTGTCCACCATAAATAATCTATTCAGGCTTAAAAAGCTTTAGAAAGGTGATTATTTATATAGCTACTTTACTTTGTCTCTACTGTAAGTTTCAGAGCTTTTTCTTCCAAGCTGCTGTTTAGCTGAAAGCTATTTCTTTTTTGTTTAGATAAAAATATGTGAGAACTGTTTACTTTCTTCAGATGAACATCTGAATTTTGACTATGATTTTCATTGTATAACTTGTTTTGAAAATTTCGAGCAATCTCAAAGCTTTTTGGAAAAGAAGTGGGGTTTAAATCCTGAATAAATAAAAAGAAAGAAGGATTCAGAGTAGTCTACCAGCTTCAGCAGTTTATATTGGAGTAATGTTGGGATTTGCTGTGCAAAGATAAGAAGAGCTTACTCATCTAGTGGATCAGATTACTTTTTTCCCTTTGGCCATGCTCAGTCATCAGTTTTTATACTATGCAGTGACCTTCATATACCACTCTTGACTTTTGAAAGACACTGCCAGTATAATTCAACAAATAATAATTGATAACTGTGTTAAGAATGTTGTGGTGCACATTCTGGGGAAATTATTCAATTCATTGCCGTTATTAGTTGTAGAGATTTTTAGAGGACATTCTTGGGGGAAATCCTTGGATTTTAAGTATATAAAAACCCCAAACTTCATAGCTGCTTTTTGGATGCTGTATTAGTTTGCTAGAGCTGGCTTAGCAAGTACCACAGACTGATGGCTTAAAAAGAAATTTCAGCTTCTGGTCCTGGAGGTTAGAAGTTTAAGATCAAAGTGCCAGCAAGGTTGATTTCTTCTGAGGCCTCTCTCCTTGGTTTGTAGATGGCTGTCTTCTCCCTGTGTTCACATGATTTTCCCTTTTTGCATGAACTCTTCTTTTAAAGACATCAGCCATATTGGATTAGGGCCTACCTCAATGACCTCATTTGACCTTAATTACCTTTTCAAAGACCCTGTTGCCAAATGCAGTCCTACTGTGAGGTTCTGGAGGTTAGGACTTCAGCATATGAGTTTTGAGAAGGGAAAACAATTCATCCCAGAACAGATACCTTTTCCTAGTAAATTTTATGTAATGGGAATATAGTTAGAACATCCATTTTATGATTATGAAAAGCAAGCCTGAAACTGATTCAGTTTCTCAGCCAAGTCAGAAAGGAGTGCTAAGCCTGGGCCAGACTTACCTCAGATTCCTTTGGTATGTCTTGGTGTAGCTTTGAGATAGACATCAGATTGAAAGGTTAATTTTCCCTTTACCCATCTTGAAAACTTACTTTGCCTTAGAAAACTAACATGCAGTTGCAACCACCTCTGTATAAAAGTGCTCATGCATAGTGCTTTTTTCCCCAACCTTCCATTCCATTGCGTTAGCCCATAGGATTAACTGCTTCAAAAATGAAACTTCTGGCAGGGAAAGTTATGGAATAACAGCAAAATATATTAGGTTTTAACAGAATCATGTATGTGTTTCCTTTTTTCTGTGGATGTCTTTCACTTGGAAACATCCACTAAAATATTTGCTTGTCCCAGAGGAGGAAATTAGTTAAGAGATGCTTTAGAAAAAGGTTAGCATAGAACAACTCTTAATTATAGTTCTTTGGAATGAAAGGAGGTTGATTGTTTGCTTAAGGGTTGGGGGGGGTGGTACACAGAAATCTATGAAAGGGGGGAGGGTATAATGTACCCACGAGAAATGTAGATTATAGTCACTTACTGAAAATGTATATAATGTGGTTCTAGTTGCTACAATGAGGAGGATGTTGAAAGATGCCTTCATGAAAAAGAAAATATGAAAACATATTGTAAATTCTAAAGTGCTCTGCAATTGTTAGTCTTAGAATAGTAATGAAAAGCTGAGAGTAATTGCTGAAGACCAACCTCAGAATATAGACACAGGAGTTTACTTTTGCGGAAAGGAAAAAATTACTACTTACTGAACATCTGACTGTGTGGTCATCATGTATACATAGGGTATCTTTTGTTATTCTCTCATCAGCTCTCCATTTTTGTAAAAAACTGAGGATTAGGGATGTAGAGAAACTAGAGTCCCATTCTCTGCCCTTTTCTAAGATAGCTCTTTACAAAGAATATCTTTGTCTCATCTTTATTGTATCTTATCAACATTCTTTGAATATTGTACCAACAAGTTAGTATAAACACAAGCCAATGTGACATATGAAATTCCAACCACTAGGCATATATTTAAAATAATTTTGTGACAGTGAGTCAGTCCATTACATTAGGGATTGATTTGTAAGATCATTTAAAATAATTCTTTGCATCTTTGTTGGATTGTATGCCCTGGTCTTTATGATGATTGTCTGCTTTTTGGTTCTTATCATCTTTATTCTTTTGTTAACAGATTAATTTCTTTTAGCCTCCAGCATTTGAGGTATATATTTTTAAGTATAATTTGACTAATTCCCCTATATACTTTTTTTTTTTTAGTCCTACTGGAAAAAATCAGTTATTTGATAACATCTTTTAATCTGGGCCCTCTCCCCTTGTTTTTTCCAAATAGAATTGCTATCTGCTTTCTCAATTTGGGGGCGATGAGAGGTAGATGGAGGGCCTGAGGTGGGCCAGAGTAGCTTGAGTATGATCAGTCTTTTGTTGCCTACTAAAATCTAGTAATATTTTATCCCTCATCTTCTTTACAAAGATGATTAGGTCTTCTCATGTAGGAAAGGATTACTTTCTTCAGTAAAGTGGTAAAGATCTGTGTTACAAGTGTGGCATCATAATAATCTTAAGCCAAGTATAATCTGAAATAGTTGGGGAAAAAGGTGCTTAGTATATCTTTCACATGTAGGATAAAGGGGCACCATTTACCATTTTGTTACTGTCTGGGTTCTGGTTACATAGGTATGTTTATGTTATCAGAAATTCATTGAATTCTGTACTTAACGCTCTGTGTACTTTTCTGTATACATGTCATGTCAAAATTTACATTAAAAATAATGTATAGTTATTAACAGCATTATAATTAGAATTTTAAAAAATTAAACACTCTCATTTTGTGTGTTCCAGAGTATCATTGTTTTTATTTTTTTGGTGCTAATTTATATTAATTTCCCTTTCTGATTTGGCAGACTTTATGGTTGTAAGCATTTTACACCTATAACTTATTTTCTTTTAATGTGGGAACACATTTCTAGGTAGTTTTCAGAATTTAACCATGAATTCTTTTATATTAACCAGCTTAATTTTGTGGTACAAGATCAAAGTTTGAAAGTACGCATTTAAAGATTTTGAGATTTATTTGATTTTTGCCTTTAATCTGTAGCACTTACTATTCCTGAAACTATATTTATTTTTGATAAATGGAAGCTGTGAGAGTTTTATGTTAATTTTGTAGCTTTTAAAAGTCTATTCTTTTCAAATACTTGTTTTCTTGGAAATCTAAGCAGCATCAACCAACTTTTTAATTGACAGAACCAAGATTTTCAAATCATTCATTTTCCCAAACTCCCTTATCATTGAAGCAGTCATAGGAATAGAACGTTCTTAAGCATCTGTTTTTTACGGTATCTTTTGTCTTTTTAGCCTGTGTCAGGTTGACTGAGAAAATACCTCCCCCCCCCACCCCAAATTTAAGACCTCTAGCAAAGTGAAATCTTAGCTGAGGGAAATTTTATGTGGTTTTAATCCATTTGTTCAAGTACTTTGGTGAAATTCAATGTATCTAGTAATGGGAGAAAATATATTTTAGTATGAGACTATTTTGGAAGATACGCACATGGTTCTTCTAAGTTATAACTCAGTTATAACTGACGTATACATATTGAGCATTTCTCTAGCAGGCTAAGAATTAAAACCCTGACCAGTCTGTATAATGACTTCTTAAAGGTGCTACACTTTCTAACTCCGCAATCTGTCCCAGCTTCCTGTTTGAACACTCCCCTCTAGCCAAACCCTCACTAGTTCCATATGCTTCTGTTCTAGGCATCTTTCCCTGAACATTACAACACCCTTCTTTGCTGCATTGCCAGGCCTGCAATGCTTTTTCTCTGTTTTTTCCTTTTTTTTAATAATAATTTTTTATTATGTTATGTTAGTCACCATACAGTACATCCTTCATTTTTGATGTAATGTTCCCTGATTCATAATTTGTGTATAACACCCAGTGCACCATGCAATATGTGCCCTCCTTAATACCCATCACCAGCCTATCCCAATCTCCCCCCCCCACCCCCGGAGCCCTCAGTTTGTTTCTCAGAGTCCATAGTCTCTCATGGGTCATTCCCCCTTCTGTTTACCCCCCCTTCATTTTTCCTTTCCTTCTCCTACTGATCTTCCTATTTCTTATGTTCCATAAATGAGTGAAACCATATGATAATTGTCTTTCTCTGCTTGAGTTATTTCAATTAGCATAATCTCCTCCAGTCCCGTCCATGTTGCTGCAAATGTTGTGTAATTGTTCCTTCCGATGGCTGAGTAATATTCCATTGTATATATGGACCACATCTTCTTAATCCAGTCATCCTTAAGGTCTCAAATGCCATCCTGTCTCCTCCTCAAATGCCACACCCCCCGCTCTGTTCTTTAATGAGAGCCAGTTGCTTCTCCTCCTCTGTTGTTGCCCCTAACAGGTAACTTCAGTAGCAGTAGGTGTGCTGCATTGTCATTATTTGCTTATGTGGCTGTCTGGCATTTAAGGTTGCTAGTTCCGTGTAGTCAAGGACCTGTGCTGTTTCTCCATAGTCCCTAGCAAGATCAGGCATTTCAGCAGTGTTTGTTGAATAGGATTGAGGTAATTGGACAAGCTGGGCTTGTAAGTGCCAGTTTGTTTCAGGGAAGACATTTTCTCAAAAGTTTCTTGATTGGAAGTTTGTACTGCCATTTCCCAAGTATTCAGGGAAATACATATAAATATATTATATTATATCCTTCTCTTCTTAGCTGTAACCTACTTGGCAATAAAATGCCAAACCTTTTACTTTTCAGCATTTGGGACATGGTGGAAAATTTGACAAGGGACAAGAAACTTCCTTTGCCTAAAAGGAAATTTATAAATTGCCTAAAGATTTCATTTGTTATGATTTTCTTTATTAGGGATTAATCATAAAATCATGGTATAAAATTGCTGTTTATCCTGTAGTGGTGAAAAAGTCATGAATTAAATATTGAAATATTTACTGAATTGCTAGTTAGCAGGGAATCCTGAGAGCATTTAAGATCAGTATGGTAGGAATTGGTTTAGATCATGTTACATATTACCTTAGTGTCTTACTAGTCTGGATCCTGGGTGACAGTTATAGCCAACTACTTCTCTTACCACAAGTAAAATTCAGTATGGCTTTACAGTGTCCTTGAAGAACTTGGAAAAAAAAAAAAGCGTGCATTAAATTGACCTCTCACCATCCAAATTCCTTGTTTTTGAGACATTTACTAGAAAATGAGGGACATAGCCAATTTTTTTTCAGTTTCAAAAGCTGGTAGATGAAATCACAGTTGATTCTTTTGACAATGTTTGAAAGGTTGTTTTTGTTTTTTTTTTTCTCATTTGACATGCAGCAAGGACATATGGGCGAAGGAGAGGTAACATTATTGTTTCTAACTTTTGACTGTACCAGTTGTATTTGGAGAGGACCCAAGTTTGTTCAATTTCTTACCCTTGTGGGAAAGGAGGGGAGGGGGAAATGCAACGTAGCTTTGATCCGTACATACTTTATATGTCATAGTTAAGATTATAGACTTTCTAATTTGAAGGAGTCAGAATGGTAGGATTTGGATTTGAATCAATAATGTCCCTGAATTATATTGAACTTATTTATATCTGAAGATTTATTTCTCCTTTTTCTTTTCTGAAAGGAATTTCTTGAGAGAAGAAAAATTAAAGATCTTTGAAAAGGAAAATATAATGTGTGACTAGTCTCAAAGGACTTGATTATATTGGAAGCTCAATTATACTTGAAAACCTTATGTCTACTTTTTTTTGCTAAGTCAAAATACATTTATGATTTAAAATGAGATTAGCTAAATAAATGACTATTCCTATAAATTTCAAACATTGGGGGGAAAAAGCTCTAGAAATTTTAGAGAATTTTAAAGAATCATTTCCTAGAGGTGCTTGAAGGAACCTTATTTTTGCCTCCTGTGATAGCTTTGCCTTTTTAAAAGCAAGTAAATTAGATAGTCAAATAGCTCAACTTTCAAATATAAGTGACTTCTAAACATTATTTAGGAAATAATTACCTCCAATTTTATAGTCATTTTTATCTTCATTATATAACTCTTGAGCTGTAGTTTTGTAGGGTAAATTCATAACAAAAATATACTGTTATTACTTGTGTTTAGTTAGGAAGGTTGAAAGGAAGACAAGTGTGGCAACAAAGGGCATTGGAATGTTTCAGTAACGGAAGAGCCGGAAGCTACACTTCTACAGGATCCGTTAACAAACCTCTCCTGTAGTACCTAGAGTAAATCGGCAGCCTGAAAAGTGACAAAACAGTGCTTGAGAGATTCTAGTTATTTGTAGCTCTGTGTTTTGCTTGTGATTTCCAAAGTTCATATTTTGTTGTCAGGTAAACACGGGAATAATATTAACCACATTGGCATCTCTGGTCTTTTTTGCTTATATATCCTGTATGATAGGATTTTCAAACAGCAAACTTAATGACTAGTTTTTAGAATTAGATAGCACCAGTGGCAGCTGGTAATTAGTCAGCTAAAAGAAAATACATCTTTAGCTTGCCTAAAAATCTTAAATTCTATAAGACTAGACAGTGAAGTTGGATAACAGCGTTAAATGGGTTTTGGTTATATCCCATTAAGGTAAACCAAGATGAGTGCTCACTTTAAAAATCGACTTGTTCATTTTAAGGACAGTCTTAGAGGAAATTGTGTAGGCTGTATTATCTGGTGTTTTAAAAAAAATTTAAGTGATCTAGCATCTGATAGTCAAATTTAATACTTAGTGTACATGTCTAGGCTGCCTGTGGCCATGGGGCCCTGCCAAGGTAATGCAGTCTACTGCCAGCTGCTTTCAAAAGAGTGCTCCCTCATCCTGTACTTCCATTTCACCTCACTGAAGTTTCTGGATCCCAGAGGGATAGTTGAGCAGCCTTCTATTTAACCATGTACTTTCTCTCTGACTCCAGTGAGACTTTAAAGTGATGGGAATTCAAGCATATCTAAGTGATTTGTTATTCAGTGAGAAAAATAAAAGCCGTTTTATTAAATCTGCCGTTTTCCTTGTTTCTTGTGTAAGATCAGCATTGGCAAGGAACCTTTGCTCTTAGCTTTTTTTCCTGCTATCTATTCCAGGTCAGTCTTCACTGTTTCCAATGGAAGATGGATTCTTGGATGATGGCCGTGGGGATCAACCTCTTCATAGTGGCCTGGGTTCACCTCACTGCTTCACTCACCAGAATGGAGAAAGAGTGGAACGATATTCTCGTAAGGTGTTTGTGGGCGGATTACCTCCTGACATCGATGAAGGTATATTTACAAAGAACCGTTAATTGCACAGTGCACATAGTAGGTAACTCATAGATAGTGGTTGCTGTTATTAAAATAACAATCTTATCTGGCTTCAAGTATTCAGTTTTGATTGCATTGTTCTCTTGTCCTCTTTCAATCATGGCATATAAGATTAGTTTACAGAGGAAGGGGCACAGGACTTTGGTAGCCAGTTGAAGCAAGTGATTGGACTAAATGAAAAGAGTAACTGTCATTGGGAAACCGTCTCAAGGGGTCTCTTGTGGGCAAACATAGTGCTTACTGCGTTTTTGTCTGTGTGTGCTGCCTTAGCCAAATGCAGTATGTTTTCCTACCGGCTCCAGAAATGTAGTTAATTGAAAATTTGAAATCTTAGATTAAGGATGAACTTTTGAAAAATAAACCCTAAAGTTGTACCACAAGAAAGAAAATCTCAAGAGTTTTATTTTCTGAATATTTTTTCACTTAACAAATATTTACAGGCTTTTTAAAAGTCACGCACTGTTCTTAGACTTGTTTACAGTATAACCAAGGTAGAAAGTCTTTGTGTGCATAGAATTTCAATTCTAGTAGGGGAAGCAGATACAAAGCGTGTAATCATGCAAGAAAATATCCGAGAGTAAGTATTGAAAAGAAAATAGCATGATATTGCACTAGTTTGTGATATAACAGGATATCTTCTTAGATTAGGTGGTTAAGGAAAGCCTCATTTTTTCTTTTTCTTTTCCTTTTTTCTTCCTTTCTTTCTTCTTATTTTTAAGTAGGCTCCATGCCAAGTGTGGAGCCCAATGTGGGGCTTGAACTTATAACCCTGAGATCAAGACCTGAGCTGATATCAAGATTTGGACGGCTAACTGACTGAGCCACCCAGGCGCCCCAAGGAAATCCTCTTTTAGGAAGTGATATTTGAGCTGAGACCTGCATTAGGAGCCAGCCAAAGGTTTAGAGGATTAGTTGTTCAGTAATATTTTCTTCATCTGTGGGTCTAAGTGACCCTGGTTCAAGTTCAGAATAAATTCAAGTAGGAGACCATAGAGCAACCATATATCCTTAGTGGTGGTCGTGGTGGTTATTTTCTTAACCTCTTTTGTCTTGGTTTCCTAAATGGAAATGGCAATAAACCAGTTAATGTTATGGAGAATAGAATAGTTTTCTCTAAAAATCTATAAGGTCTAATAATAAGGTTTAATAACTTCCAATTTAGACTGAGATTAAATGTATTGAGTCACTTCATTTTCCTTAAGATGGTCAAACTTTTGGAAGGTTGAGACCAAAAAAGTTTTCAAAAAGCCAAAGATTGAAATAAACACAGTTTTGTTTTGTTTAATCTATGAAAAATTATCTCGGGTGGAGTCTGTGTTGGGATTTCAGGCTAGACTGAATCAGTCTTCATCCTGTTCTCAGAGGACCTAGCTCTCCAAAGTGTTCATCCTGGGCTGACCGTGTGGTCACAATATTGGCCTCTCTAATAAGCTCCTGGGTCTGGCCTGCTCTTTTCTTTGCCTGGAATCCTCATTTTCCTTAGTACTGTGGATTTTGGTTTTTTGACCCTTGAAAGTCAAGTCTTTAGTCCACATGGTGTTTAATGAATGAATTATATGCTTACATACAAAAAGAGAAAAAAGACTGACTTTTATCTGACCTAGCCTGGAATAAACTCCTTCTCTGGCCCAGATAATCTATATCTTTTTGGAAAATTACTGAGCAATCTTAAATGTGCAATTTCTAAAATCCTTAGGAGCACAGGTAAGTATGACTAGTCTGGCAAAGGAGATGGTAAGGTTTCTGGGGAAATAGTACCAAATAATTCAGAACCCAATGAGCTTTGTACTGGAAGCACTAACAAAAACAGAATTAATACCTTGGAAGTAACTTGGACAATTTAGGCAAGTAGCTCAGTGTGGTTAGAGGCTACCTCAAGGAATACTGAAAATGCACAAAACCAACAGAGCAGAAATGCGGTCTTGCAGGCTTTGAGGCAGTACGGATGTAATCGGACCTCTGAGCACCTGAGAAGGTGCACACTCCCAGGAGATGAGAGCCCTGCAAGCTTGGGAGTGTGCCTCTCTAGCAAGAGAGCCCTGGTTGCTGTGCTCCTTTTTCATTTCCTTATAAGAGAGTAGGAGGGCTCCTGCCTGCATATCAGACAAGCTAGGGGCTCTTTCTTTTCCTGATGAAGGTTATAATTCTACTCCCACTATGCTAGCTCACTTTGCCCAGGAATAATCATTTATGAACCAGTACAACTGCCAGGTTATAGTGATTTTATTCCTCTGTTTACCAGTCTCTCTTACATGAGCTAAATGGTACTGCAGAAATGGGCAGCAGAGGAGAGCAAACTGTACTGTTTCACAATCTGGAGGAGAGGAAAATAGTTCTACCAGCTTGGAGTTTGAACACATCTCCCATCTCTTCTTTTCCTCTGTCCTGCCCTCCTCCCAGGTCTCATCTATACATGTTTACCTACTCTTTCCAGAAGTTCTTTGGAAATTTATCTTCCTGTAGTCTACTCATGAGTCTGGTCATGAGGAAATGGTACAGGCTGGGAGTCATCCTACAGAATGAATTGGCCTGTATACTTTTAGTACGCTGTTCCAAAACTGAAGAATATGGATACCCTAGGGACAGGACATCTAAGTGTATCGTGTGTCCTGGATAGGATTCTGGATCAGAAAGGGGAAAAGAGATACTATTGGGTTAGTTTGAAATTTGGGTAGAGTCTGTGAATTGGGGAGTAATGTGTGAATATTGAGTTCCTGATTGGGAGGGTTCCATGGTAGTATATGAGGAAGTCACCTTGCTTTGAGCAGGTGCCAGTGGTTATATTTCTGGATTATAGAGCATCACATTAGAAAAAAAATGATAGGTAGGTAGGTAGATAGGTTGAATCATGCATACATGGAGATAGAAAGAAGGGCAAGGAAGAAGGAAGAGGGGAAGGCAAATGTGTAAAATAGTAACAGTTGGGGGAGTCTAGGTGAAGGGGATGCAGGAGTTCTTTGTATTGTTCTTGTAAATAGTAGATGTGAAACTTTTTTCTAAACTACTTTCCCAAAATGATTATAAAAATATTTAAATTTACTTTTTTTTTTTTTATTTACTTTGTTGTTCATTAGATGAGATCACAGCTAGTTTTCGTCGCTTTGGCCCTTTGATTGTGGATTGGCCTCACAAAGCAGAGAGCAAATCCTATTTTCCTCCTAAAGGTAATTCTCAAGATTCACTATACATGTACAGTGTATCCATATATTGTTTAATGTTTAGACTTTTCATAAATGTTTACCTTTGCTGTAAGATTTTCCATTGTTAAACTTCCATTTTCCCAAATGCATCTTTAAAATTTATACCTAATACATACTTTCAGTTCAAATTTAGTTTTACTTTAAAAGATGTTTCAGGATATCAAACTGAACTTAATGTTGATACTATCAAGACTTCTGGTAGGAAGATACAAGTTTTTTTAATTTTTTTTTTTAGTCTTTTTCCCTTCCTTAGTTTCAGCTTATACTTCCTTTCTGTTGAAGAATTAAAAAAAAAAATTAGGGAACAAATAAGCCTTTTTTCTCCTTTTTATCAGGCTATGCATTCCTGCTCTTTCAAGATGAAAGCTCTGTTCAGGCTCTGATTGATGCATGTATTGAAGAAGATGGAAAACTCTACCTGTGTGTGTCAAGTCCCACTATCAAAGATAAGCCAGTGAGTGCTAACATGAAAATAACTTCTTGTTTTTGCCTTTATCTCTGCTTTGTTTGAAAATCCACAGACATCTTGATGTATCTGTTAATTGACGTGTTTGTAATCTACTTATAAACTGCTGTTGTTGTCAACCTCCTAATGTTGACATTCTATATTATTTACACATATTATTTTTACATTGAATTTTTTGGTCAATTAAAATATTGTTAAGTCTTTAATGAAAAGATTTAACTTGATAATGCATTTGATAAAGTAGCTGAACTTCCTCTGAATAATAGAACTCAAAAATCACAAATAGATTTGTCTGTCTCCTTCCTCTCTTTGATCAAAACTTTACCCAATACTAATCCTTAACTTTTTGCACAAGGTATTCTCCCAAAGTAAAATGAATTATGCATATACAGAAATGTATAGGGCATACTGTTTTTTCTTTTTGAAAAAGTTTTTCTTTATCATAAAATTTAGTCCTTAGGAATGGTAGCAACTGACCTGTTTCGACAAATCTGGCAAATCAACAATTTATTATCACACAGCCAGATCTAGTTAGTTCAGAATGGAGGTGCCTATGGGTTCAGCTCAAGCAATAATTAATGGAGCTCCTCTTGGTGTCTTGGGATTGTCTAAGTCAGAGCACTTTTCCCAGAGTTTCCATAGCATAGATTCTTTATACTTGATTTGTTTATGTTCCCTTGCAGTCCCCATAGGTATTTGAATTTGGGACCTCTGGCTTAGGACTTTGTTGATGTGCATTTTGGGAATGTCCTACTATGAACCCATCCATAGCCTTTGGTATGGGCATTTGTAACAATTAATAAATGCAAACAATTAAAATAAGGTACATGATTCTTGGTTAACTAAAGCAGTGGATACATTGAAGTGTTTTATCATAAGTTTACTGCAGATATCAGTATTTTTTCTTTGAAATGCTTTTTGAAATAATGCAACAGATTTGTTAGTATCAGGAGTCGTTTGCATTTGTAGGATTGAGCACATAATCCTTGTTTACTTAGCGCTATATTCTGATCAACATCAAATACTGTGCTAATTTACTGTTATGTGGATATGGGGGACTGGGTAGGATAGAAGCCCAAATAATTTGAAAAACAGCTAATTAACTTACCAGTAGTGAAGGACATGTTAGTGATTTAGCTTATAAGACAATAAAAATTGAACTTTTGACTTTGATTCACTTAAAAATGGTTCACTTAAAAAATCACTTGGTTTCTCTTAAAAATGAAATGAAGGGTTGGGCTATGCTGTGTAAGTCTTATTTTACAGTTTTATTGATTTATAATGATGTGGATTATTGTTGCTCTCAAAATAAAATACTCCAATAATTTTAAACTTATTTCCTCATAAATTGTCTGCATTAAGAATGAAACATTTTGGTTTGTCTGCTCCCTAGGTACAGATTCGGCCTTGGAATCTCAGTGACAGTGACTTTGTGATGGATGGTTCACAGCCTCTTGACCCACGAAAAACTATATTTGTTGGTGGTGTTCCTCGACCATTACGAGCTGGTATGATGAAACAAACAGAAATACCCCTTTACGCTTTAGCATAAGAAATACCTTATAAAGATTTTTAGGAAAAATTCTCCACAAGCATTTGAATTAATGTCCAAGAGCGAGAGTTCTAGGATCAAAGTATCGGGGTTCGAATTCATGTGCTCTGCTCTCAGTTAATAGTTGAGTGATGTTGGACAAATTATTGTCCCTAATTTTCAGTTTCCGCAGCAGTCAAATGGAGTGTATGTGCTTCATGTAGAGTTGTTCTGAGGATTAAACGGGAACAAGTGGTGCCAGGTGCTTTGTGTGGTGTTAGCATCGCTCTCATCATCATCTGGAAAAACCCTTCAAGAGTAGATTATATGTCAAGAATTTCGGGGTTTGTTTCCCATGCCTTCATTTGCTTACCAGCTATTTACTGAGCTCCGAAATATAGTAGGGTTCTCAACAGTGCATCATGTTTTTAATAGTATTTACAGGAGAAATTTCATCCCCAACTCCAAGTAGAAGGAGGTTTATTGATATAAGTGAGAAAAAGAACATAAAATGAATAAGAATGCAGTTTTAAAATTGTAATATTTCATGAAGAACATGATACATTCATTATTTCAGGTTATTTTATAAAAAATCGGTGAATAGCTAAACTGTAGGGAACGGTAACAAGGATTTGATGGAGATAATCTAGAAGGACCTCCACACAAAGTCTGCCAATCAATTTTCTAGTGTTCACATGATTGTTTATATTAAGCAATACATTATTAACTATGAATATATGGTGGCAACATGGTATAAAGCAACAGACCAGGGTGCCAAGCCCAGCACTATCACTTAACTGTCTGTGCCTTGATTTCCCCAGGAAATTACTACCCACTTCCTAGGGTCGTTGTGAAGATTAAGAGAGAACATATGCGAAGCACCCAGCAGAGCCCCTGCCCTTACTTAAAAGATTAAAGATTAATGATTGATTTAGTAATTATTATAAGGACGTGAGCTCAGAATACAGATGAATTGCTTTAGATGGAATCTTTGGTGAACTAGATGGCTTTTCCTGATTTCAAATACCCTCTTTGTTTCTTTCTCATTTAGTGGAGCTTGCCATGATAATGGATCGTCTTTATGGAGGTGTATGCTATGCTGGGATTGATACCGACCCTGAGCTGAAGTACCCAAAAGGAGCTGGGCGAGTTGCATTCTCTAATCAACAGAGTTACATAGCTGCTATCAGTGCCCGCTTTGTTCAGCTGCAGCATGGAGAGATAGATAAACGGGTAAGTCCTAGATTATATTCTGGAAAGTTCTAGAAATGGCCCTCTCAGTGTGTCATTACCAAGATTGGAATGGGGGATTTTATATGACAGTAAAATTGGCAGCTGACAGTTATGCCTCTAGGACCAATTAGGTGTATGCTTTGTAATACATCTAAGGATTCCTATGAGTTTTCCTATCCCTTAGTGTTTTGAGTAGCCTAACCAGAATGCCGTATCAATTTACTTGGGGCAATTTAATCTCCTAAGCTATCGCCTCCATTCATTCATTTATTCAGTTAGTCAATCATTCAGTAAATATCATTATTATCAAGTACAAACACCAATGCCCTTGAGATCCCCTGACCTTTTTTTTTAAATCATGAATACCTCAGTAAGCCCTATTTTTCCAGTGCACTATGTAACAAATGACTGAATAAAGTCACTTGTAGGACTGCGTATCTTAGAAATATTTCATTATAACAGATTAAGTAGAAGAAATCATAATCTTTTTATTTGTAGTGTATTCTACCACCTGAAATTAGGTGTAGTAATTAGCATTATTTTCAGCACTCTAAATTCCTCTTTGTTGGTTTAGCTTCTGAATTAAAAAGCTGGAGAAAACCTCAGAGATAGTGTTCTCCTCTGTTTTCTAAGATCCTGTATTTGAAAGTCTGTGTTCCGTTATCCATCTTACTTCTTTGCATTCACAGATTTGTTTCTTATCTTTATGTTTCATGCATTCAACAAATGTTTTAGCCCCTAGGACAAGAAGTCCCTGTCCTCAGGAGTTTGTGTTCTGATAAATATAATTGTATTTTATACCGAAACTACTCAAAGTGTGGCCTGGGTATCGACTGCCGGCAGTCGATGGTTACTAGCTTGTGGTGAGATAGGAATTTACACCAGAATGTGAATTAGCTACATTAGTAAACAATATGTTTAGTTCAGCTGACTTTTTTGTTTTTTGTTTTTTCCTCCCTGTAGAAAGACCCTCTTGATGAGAGAAGCAGTGCGTTGATTTATATTCTGGTGTCAGCTCCTTATTTCATGGGAGACTGGCACTTTCATTAGGACTGACTTAGATATTAACACTCTGAGCATTGTGCTCAGAAAGGTCCTTCTTGATTGATTGTATTGTGCTGTTCCCAATTCATTATGTAGAAACTATCAAGTCAATAGTGGTTTATACTTATTGCTTATGTTTCATTCCATGTGTATGCTCCTTCAGTGTCAGTATAAAATACAAGATTCACAATACTATATTGTGAATCTATAAAAAGAAAGATATAGATTCTATTATCAACACAGGGGAAGAGGGCAAGACAAGTTGGAGCATACATTAATAAGCCCACTTGTATTTTATGCACACTAAAAAATATCTACATCCCCGCAAGCAGTGTCTTCTGCCTTGCTGCGTCATCCCACCAAAGGTGTCGGAGGTGTAAGGTTAGTCATTGGGAATGCAGACTTCATTTGTATTTCTCTGCAATCAGATCTTTGACCAGTGTTCTTGCCACTCCGTAGATGTTGTAGAATGGCCTCAGGGCCAGAAGCCTAATGCTGTAGTTTCGTCTGCTCTT
Organism: Ailuropoda melanoleuca; assembly: GCF_002007445.2. NCBI lineage: Eukaryota > Metazoa > Chordata > Mammalia > Carnivora > Ursidae > Ailuropoda > Ailuropoda melanoleuca. The sequence goes on along the minus strand of NC_048220.1, from coordinate 85,662,777 downwards.
CCTGTCTTCATGTCACTCGTCTTCTTCTGTTCACTGCTACCTTTGTCAGAATTCCTTGTCAGAACTGGATGGCACGAGTGGTAGTGATAGTTTGGTATAAGGGAATTGAACCGTGAGTCTCTCCAAGACTAAAAATAACCAACTCTTTTCTCACTGGTGAATTAATAGCCAGGTTATTTTTAATGCTTGAGAGACTCAAATGACAGGTTGGCCTATTGAACACTGGAACAGACCCAGTTTTATAAATTCACCTCTGACTTCTAGACTGAAGTCAACCATTCTTACTGACAAAGAACAAAGCAAGGTTTTGGATTGTGAGTACCATGGCCGCATCTTGTTTTCTCAGAGTTCTGAGTTTGTGATTATAACCCCAGATGTGTACACTGTAAATAGAAACCCTGACCCAGGCTTTATTACAACTTAGAAGCTTATGACGCAGAAGCCAGGCATCTTCCCTCTGATGTGAATATTGAAGTGCTGTTTTGTGGAACTGGGAAGCTCTTAGTTGGTTTGTTTAAATTATAACTCCACATATGACAAAAATCCAGGTCCACTAATTAAAGTGATGGTTTGTGTCTATAAATACCCTCCTGTGGGTTTAATCTCATAACATTCTAAACAGTTGGCTTCCCTTTTTTATTTCTGGTAGAATCCCATTTTCTTTTGAAAAGTGGCTATTTAATAAGACAGAAATGTAAAATGATGGATATAAAAGCCTTACCAGGTTCTTAGAAGATGGATTATCTTAATTTCAATAGAAGAATTATTGACCCTTGTTTCTGGGCAGCCTGGCATAGATTCACTCAGACAGTGGACAGGAATGTACACACCATAGTCCGAGTTGCCTGGGCCATTCACTGAAAAATGTAAACTTGTTTCTTTTATTTTTGATTGCAGGTGGAAGTTAAGCCATATGTCTTGGATGATCAGCTGTGTGATGAATGTCAGGGGGCCCGCTGTGGGGGAAAATTTGCTCCATTTTTCTGTGCTAATGTTACCTGTCTGCAGTATTACTGTGAATATTGCTGGGCTGCTATTCATTCTCGTGCTGGCAGGGAATTCCACAAGCCCCTGGTGAAGGAAGGCGGTGACCGTCCGCGACATATTTCATTCCGCTGGAACTAAAGGGTAACTACAGTGCTCATTTTCAGGCCTCAGAATAAGTGCACTCTTCTGTTAATTCTGACCCCTTCCTCAACCTCTTCACGCTGGCATGTCCTTTTGTAGCAGCCCGTAACTTAACAATAGTATAATGAAAAGAGTGACCTATAATATAGGTGTTTTGTAGATTCTTGTGTCACTGAAAACAATATGTAAGAACTCCTTTTTCATATTACCATCGTGTTGCACGGAAGTTTTGTTCTCTTGTTTTGCTGGAGACCAAGAGGATCCCAACTTCCTGCAACATTTTCTTAGAGGAGAAAGAGAAATATTAAAAGAGAAATGAAACAATAGAGTATTTTGGGTTTTTAATTAAATTATTGTTAATAATATAACATATAAGAATACTTTTATTAAAATTAACCATGCATCAATAACACTATCAGTCTGTCCTGACACAGTTTTTCCCCCAGAGAAGTGCTTTTGCCTTTTCCTTTCTTTCATTCTTTTTTGCCTCTCTTTTTTCCATCCCCCCTTTTTTGTTCATTTAACAGCAGTGGAGGAAGTTAACAATTATTAACAGGAAAGAGCATGCTAAAGCAAACACAAATGCATGAGCAAGATTGAAGCAGCATTAGAACAAGTCGTAAGGGTTTAGAGGCCGAATAGAATTTCATGACGCCTCAGAGTTACTACCACATCAGAAAAAAAAAAAAATACTAAAGTCGGCAGAGCTAGGTTTACTTTCTTTTCAACCATTGTTAAAACTTCAGAATGTAAAAATTGGGTAAATTTACTACTGAGGGGAGTGCACTTATTTATTTTTGAACTTCCTTATCTGGTCACAGCCCCAGGAAACCTACCAAAGCTAGAATTAACGACAACTGGTGGGAAAACTAGCATTTCCTCTCCTGAAGAACAAATGTATACATTTTATTTTTGATGTTATATAGAAACTCTATTTCCTAATTTACTAACACTCATCAGGTGTCAGCCTTTGCTCTCCATTTTGACGTTAAAAACCAGACAGAACGGACCGGATCTAGAGATACCTCAAGGATGTCATTTTGATCTTGTGTTACAGTACAGTTGTAGCCAAAACTGGAAGACAAAACCAATATACAAATTGGCTGCTGATTGGCTTACTTTTAGATTTAAAGTTACTTTGGGTATCCTGTAATTTAGTTGTAACATAGAAAATGAAAAAAAAAGTTAAAAAAAAAGTTAAGTAGTTGCAAAGTGTTTTGCACTGTTGAACTAAGTAACTGTGTAAATCTGTGCAAAGGTACGTATGTTTATCTTACTGTTCCTATAAAATAAAATAACATTACCGTTTCAGAACTTAGCATGGGACATAGTCAGTGTTTGAAGTGCCAACTTCATCAAGTAATGCATGCTTTATTATAAATAAAATTCTAGTTTTGAAAGGCGCTATTATGTGTTGAACAGTATGCTTCAGGGGTAAATTTAAAATAGTCTCTTGAAGCCCTGGTCATGGAAGTAACTTTTATTTTAATTGACATTCTCTTATCAAATGCCCTACCCACCATTAAAAGGATTATTACCAGTGAGCAAAACGTAAAAAAAAAAAAAAAAATCTAATGGCAATCTTGCTAGTTGTGCTACCTAACAGTACCATCTTGGATCCTGCAAAACCAAAGACTTGCCCCAGCACTACGGTGGAACCACCTGGCTGATGACCCCTACTGATTATCGTTAGGAAAAGCAGTCCTTTATTTTGAGTACAGGCTTTAATGAACTATATACCTGTTAAGTTCCAAAGGTCAAAATGGAGGCATATGCTGTCTAGTGGTCAGACATAGAAAGGGAGCTGCCTTTAAAGAGTTCCCTGCAAATACTGAAAGCAGTCATGCGAACGGAGGGTGCTCTTGCAGCTGGTCAGGGACTTTTTTTTCTTTTCTCCTGAACTACATAATTCTAATCGAAATGTTCATTTGCCTCTTTTTATTCTTTTAAATGCTTGTAGGTGGCTTGGGGTGTGCTTTTGTGCTGTTCCTACTCAGTAAACAGGTGTGATGAGTTAACAAGAAATAACACTGTTTGAGAACTAGCTTTGAATAATAATTTTTCCCTTTGTACATGACCTGCTGAATTTCGGTACAGTGTTTTTGTAGCTAACTTATTTTGTCATGCACATAATGTATATTTGTTATGCACTACTTTTGTATATCTTGTTTTTCCAACAGTGAACATTTTTAGGCACACTTTTCACTGACGGGATATCTCTTTATGCAATACCTCAATTTTTCATATTGCAAAGAGTAGCTTTTTGTACTTTTATTACTGAGAGATCTTCATATACTTCATTTTTTAATATAAATAATTTTAATAAATTTTATTTTCTTATATTCTGCTTTTTATACATTTCAGTGCTCTGCATACATTTTAAATTATGAATGTTGTGCACTGGCAATGCTATTTTAGAGTCTGCAGAGAAGAGAAAGCATGTTGCTTAAACATCCTTCCCCAGCACCAGCTATTGGTGTACCTATAATTTAAGAAATAGTTTATGTAAAGTCACAAATTAATGAAAAAAATTCGCATGAAAATGACAGATAACACTGTAGTTCCTAAAAAAGAAAAAAAAATTAAATGCATAAGCATAGGGTAGAAATTTAAAATAACAAAATTGTCTACAGCTTCTTACTAAGTTTTTAAAATTATTCATAACGCAGACATTCTTGGTGAATGTTTAGCCATTTTTAATATTAATAAATTGATGTTAAGTGTTTGATTCAGAGATGTCTGCTCTTTTAATTATATATAAAGAAAAAAAATAGCCTGCCGTGGGACAGGTGTGTAATGTTAGTATGCATGACTAATGTAAGAAATTGTTATTCTACTAATATTTACTTGTGATTGTGTGACAAGCGTGTTTACAGATTATTTGGTTACACTTCAATTTACAGGGCATAAACAATTATTATCTATTACTCTGAACTTTATTGATTACATGTCCTTCAGATTACATGGGATTGTAGTTGGGAGTTACCATGTAACTCAAAACATCATTAACATGTAACTAGTTTACAGATTTTAGGGTATCACTTCAATTTACCAAGCATGTGGTTCTAGCGCACTAGCATGGCACCAGCCGTGTACTTACAATGTAGTTACAGAGTAATTACATGGTTATTTTTGCAATGTAAAATAAAGTGTTTCTGATTATTTTCTATGTAAAGGAACCCTCTCCCTTCCCTTTCTGGTCCCCACGCTTTGGTATAATATATATACTTCTCCATACACAGACCTCTGCAGAATGCAAAATAAAACTTGCAGTGAATGAATTTAGCATTTTATGAGAGTGCTGTTGGAAAGACTTGATAATTCACCCCTTTTGTTTTGAAGAGTTGAATCTTCTGTTAAAAGGTGATTTAAAACTTGAATGTGATGAATTGTGGCAAGTTAACTTCAAGTTATGTGCAATACTTATTTCAAACTTTTGAAAGATCTTTGCAGTGTAATTCTTTGTTTTTAATTGCAGACATTTAAAAATGTCATTTTCTACTGTTAAGAGTAATCCTTTCTTGCTGGTGTTTCTAAAGAAAAGAATCAGAAATCAATCTTTCTACTAATGTAAATTTGAGATTATTTTTAAAAATGGAATAAAAGAGGTTTTGGTCATTTGCTTTATTTTATTATCTTATTTTAAAGCTACTGTGATTGATAGCATTGTAAGAATTGGGACAATATTGTATTCAACTGTTTTATTTTTTATACTTTTAAAATTTAAAGTATAATTAGTTTTTATAATTTTCATCAGATTTTTGTTATATTTTTTGGAAGTGAAACTTTTAGCAAGTGGGTGTCTAGTTTTTACTAATCCCTAATGTTTTTTTTTTTCCAGTGTATTGCTCATATTATCAGAAGGAAAAGTTATTTAAGTATGTCAGTTAATTGTACTACTTGGCTGAATTTCCATATAGTTTTTACTGTGTATGGGGAGGTTGTAGTATTTATTATAGCATTTTAAATAAGGGTAATTCATTTTTTATTAAAGTCATTTTCACGTTAAGTTCCTATTTTTGTATGTTCTACTCTTAAGTTATATAACACAGTTCCTTTTTTAAAAGAGTTCATTTGTTGAAGTGCTAGTGGAAAATTAATGTTATTAAATAGTTTGCAAATGACTATTTATACCAGTATGCATATAATTTTTAAATATTTGTAATGTGAGATGTTGAATGAATAAAACTTTTAACTCAGCTTTCTTTTAATATATTTATTTATTGTCAACATAAGTAGATTATGCTTCCATGATTAGGAATGTATCATTTAAAAAATATTAGGTATATACTCTTGGGCCAAGGCAGAACAAACTGGATAGGAAAAGATGTCCGGTCATATAAGTACTAGGGGCAAGTGTGCATTGCTTATGTAAGTTTGTAAGTATCGGTGGGCTGCTGTCTTTGATCTGCTCTATTCCTTCACATACTGCCCTGAAGAGTCCTTGTTTGTTTCTTTCTTTCTCTTTCTTTCTTTTTCTTTCTCTCTTTCTCTCTCTCTTTCTTTCTTTCTTTCTTTCTTTCTTTCTTTCTTTCTTTCTTTTTTTCTTTCTTCCTTCCTTCCTTCCTTCCTTCCTTCCTTCCTTCCTTCCTTCCTTCCTTCCTTCTTTCTTGTCTTTCTTGTCTTTCTTTTCCTTCTGTATGTGTGCGAGGCCTCAGTCAGGATCCGAGCTTAAGGCCAAGTGACCTGCGTAAGGCCAAATGTCCAACAAAAGTAAGGGAACACGTGTCTTCATGGAGAAGGTCACTATCTAGGAGGTTTAGTTTGTGGTCTTTGCTAACGAAGAGCCTTGATTTTTGGCCACCGTACGAGAGGATCATGGTTTGACTTTGAACCTTCAGTTCCTCCTGAGATCCTAACATCATAGGATATGACCTCTGGGATAATAATTTCTATAGCATGTGAATTGAAAGTACTATCTTTGATTTGGTCCATGCATCGCGTGATGTATTAGTATTTACATTTTAAACTGCGTTTTCAGACTTTTAACCTAACGATTTATTATGACATAAAGTATGACATGGAGGATATTCTGTTTTGTCAAATTTGATTTCTGTTCTTTCTCACCTTGAGTATAGTATTCTTTTTTTTTTTTTAAAGAGATTTTATTTATTTATTTGACAGAGATAGAGACAGCCAGCGAGAGAGGGAACACAAGCAGGGGGAGTGGGAGAGGAAGAAGCAGGCTCATAGTGGAGGAGCCTGATGTGGGGCTCGATCCCATAACGCCGGGATCATGCCCTGAGCCGAAGGCAGACGCTTAACCGCTGTGCCACCCAGGCGCCCCGAGTATAGTATTCTTAAGCCTAGAAGAAGCGATTCTCGTTCTGAGACAAATGGACTATAGAGGTCTTTTGCATCTAAATTTGTCTTTTCCCAATATGCGGCTCTCTGAATTGTAGGGGGCACCTGAGGGGGTGAACCAGCAGTGCATGGGATCTCCCAGGGATACCAGGTCACAGAAGCTTTGGCTGACAGTAGCCAAAACTTCTGTTCAGAGTTCATTGAATGGCCCCTAAGGAAGTCCCAGGGACACTGGAGATGTGGTTGCCACCTTCTACAACATCCCTTGGCATTCTGGGTTGGTTTAGGCACTTGAAGAGAAAAAAAAAAAACACGAGTAGATTGTGTTTCTTTATTTTAGAAATATTTATTTTAGGCAAGTGTCTATTGACTATAAGTGATGTAACAACTAAATCTTGAAATAATCTTGATGTAACAACTGAATCTTGAAATAATGTGTAGGTGCAGTACTTTGGTGTTTTGAGTCACAGAATGGTGAATCTGAAAAGGGTGTGAGAGGCCATCTAGGCTGTTTCCTTACTCACTGGTAGTTCACCCGAACTTGCCCAAAAAGGAAAGTTCTCTACCCCATTCTTAACCATTCTTAACAATTAAGTTATTTCATAACCTCTTTTGGTAATGGCTGTATCCACACTCAGTTCAAAAGGAAAATAATTATTTTAGGATTTTTTTTTTTAAGTTTGATAAATAGTCCCTTAAGGTCTGGTCAAAAGTCATGGGGAAAGTAAATTTCTGATGTTAAAAATTAAAGAACTGTGAAGATGTCAATGAAATAAAAACACTGAAAGAGTAATTCTTTTTCTGAAGTATGTAATGATGGGATGATAAATAAGAAACTCTTAATATTTATTTCACAAATTGTGATCTTCAGAGCACTCAGGTAGTTCTCTACAAGAAACAGACAAAAAAATTTAAAGTTCTGTCATTAAACTTAGAAAATAGGGTACCCTGTTTCATAGAAAATCAAAATATGCAACTAGCTTATTAAGGCTTTGAGAAGTTGTACAGTGAAGAAATCTATTTTTCTTTGTTTAGAGTGTCTCCCCCCACTCCCACCCAATTTCTCTGCCCACAGTCTCTGATTACAGATAACATGGGATCCCACGGGACATACTTGGGATACATTGCTCTACATTTTGGTATGGTTACTGGTATCAGGAAGTCAAAGAATCTCACTTTGTTTTTTTGTTCTGCAAGGGCTCTTGGTCCTGTCCCTCTGTCCCTCGCTAGTCATACCCAGGGCTGTTGTCATTGCCCACATTTGACTTTATGGGGTTTCCACACAGTTGCCTTGCTTCTAACCCCTGCACCATTTCCGGTTCAGCTCCTTAATTCCCCTCCCTCTACTCCCAGTTCCAGAAGAGAGAAACTGCTTTGCAGAATGAACCATCCTGCCTTGCAAAGCTATTTTGATTATGCCACTCCCTGGCTCCGATCAGCCCTTATTTCTCATGAGGGCCGCCCCATGCGCTACTTCAGACAAGCAGCTTGCTTGCATCTGCCCTTCATGACATGCTATCTTTCTGACCATTTATATCATTTCCCTCCTTTGAAAATTTTCCCTTGGTAAAGTCCCCCTGCACGCCTGCTGATGCTCTGAGAATAGGGACCACAGGCTTTGCATAAACTCTAAGAATTCAGAAAATGAACATTCGTGCCCTTCTATGAACTCCTCAGCAGTACCAATTCAGTCTCTCTTATTAAAGAACATTTTGTTTTGACATGGCTGAATCTTGCCGAGATATTTTAAGTTCGAATCTTTTTCTAGTCAAATTGGGTGTCATCGTTGACTGGCTGGATAAAGTGTCGTATTGTGATTCAGTGTGGTGACCAGAGGTGGAAAAATACAGTTTGTCTCAAGGAAGTTAAAAATGAACAGTGGCGTCCAAACCGAGTGCATGCACAAGCCACCAGTGTTTTCCCCTGGGTAGAATGTGGTGAAGGGTCAGTGAAGATGCTGGTGGGTAGGTGGGGGCGGAGGCTGGCGAATCAGTGGTACAAATGCCAGAAGCCGAGCTTGAGCTTGCTTTATCCTTTTCATTGGAGTTCTATTTCAGTAAGCCGGGCTTGGATGCCATAAAAATGTCAACGTGATGAAGCAAATGTCACCATTCTAAAGAGATTATTTTCAACTCCTCTCTCACCACCCCCCAACACCAAAGGAGAGAGAAAGAACCAAACATACCCCCAGGAACGGCCCTTCCATGCCCGCCCTGCTGCAGAGCCCACTGAGGGCGACACAGGGCATTTAACATTTGTTCTGAAGTGAGTTACCCAGGATGAGAACTGGTGGTCGTAAGAATCTGTGACACTGCATGCAAGGTCTCGGGCAGGGTCCAGTACAGACCCGAGCCTCCTTATTTGAATGAACGGAGGGAAAAGTGAAGCAGCCCCTTGTGTGTTTAACTGCTCACTGAGGATTTGATTCCAAAGACTGGCCACAGGGGTGGGGGGTGAGGGTGGGGGCTGGGGTGTGGAATGGCCTCATCTGTCAGGTGACTCTTCGCTCTGCTAACTCAGCAATGGTGGAGAGGTTTGGTTCTGGAAGAGGAGACCAGTAATTGCTGAGCACCTCGGCAGGTCAGGCACTTACATACTTCAGCATAGTTGGCACCCACGTGAGGTGCTGAACAGAACACAGAACTATCTCCAGGAAAAGTTGGTGACTTGCAAGGTTACACAGCCCGTGTGTATGTGGTAAAGGCTGGATTCAATCCCCATCTACCAAATCCCACGCTTTTCCCCTATAAACCTCTCTGCCAGGGGAATAGGAATGGACGGAATTTTTTTTGTTTTTGCTTTTTTTCAGTAGGTATTTGCTTTTTTTTTTTTTAAGATTTTATTTATTTATTTGACAGAGATAGAGACAGCCAGCGAGAGAGGGAACACAGGGAGAGTGGGAGAGGAAGAAGAAGGCTCCCAGCCGAGGAGCCCGATGTGGGACTTGATCCCGGAACGCCGGGATCACGCCCTGAGCCGAAGGCAGACGCTTAACGACTGCACTACCCAGGCGCCCCCATGCCTTTTTTTTTTTTTAAGAGTTTATTTATTTGAGAGACAGAAAAAATGCCCGAGCAGGGGGAGGAGCAGAGGCAGAGGGAGAAGTGGACTCCCCCACTGAGCAGGGAGCCCGATGTGGGGCTCAGTCCCCGGATCCTGAGATCATGACCTCAGCCGAAGGCAGATGCTTAACTGACTGAGCCACCCAGGAGCCCCTGGTATTTGCTTTTAAAACAGAAGCTTCATTCTTAAAACTAATCTGGGTGTTAGGTATCAGGTTTGAAAGTATAGAGACAAGAAGATGAAACCAAAGTTGCAGGAGAGAACAGGAGTTTTGATTGTGAGTTCTAACATGAGGCTACTTGCTCCCGAAGAACTGACTCTTGCTTGAGGGATTCACTCAAGGTCATGGAGTTGGGTAGTGGAGCTCAGGTGAGGAGGCCAGATGGAAGCCCTTCTTCCGTCATCAAGCCTGGGTGGCTCTGGCTACCTCTATGGTTCTTGCCTGCCTACTGGCTTCCCTTAAGTGTGAGTCTGTGGTTCGGCGGCCAGACTTGGTGTACCGTTCATTCCAGGAGTAGGGGAAGAGTGGAAGTGTCATTTCTATTCACTTTGAGGAACTTCTTCATGCAGATCTTTTCAGATCAGTCCGGGACAGGAAACAAAGAAAAACGACCGTTTTCTCTAGTACTATGAACCTCCAAATTCCAGAACCACAAGCAGTTCTGGAAGTGAGAAGGTCAACAGTAATTACAACAACCAATGGCATGGATGCCGTGCTTACCAAGTGCCAGGCATCTTGCTCGTTAGAGGTGTTTCCTCTTTTCGACGTCCCGTAACTGCATGCGATAGGTACTGTTAGTGTGGTCACTTTCAGGAGGCTAACGGTCAGAAAGGTTAACTCATCCGCAAAGCCAGGATTCAGACCTGGGCACACAGATTCCAGGTCCTGTTTCACCTTGCCCCTTTTGAGTTTCCAACCAGCCAAAGAGGAATTTCGTGAAGATTTCACCAAGAAGTTATACTGAAAGGCTACCATTTTACAAATGCATCAAAAAATCATTTCCCTTTATTTTGTCTGACGAGGATGTTTTTAACAATACTGTGATAGCTATTTTTTTGTGGTAGTTATGTCATCTCCTAAATTGAGAGAACTGAGGAGTGGCGCAACCAACCAAATCACATGGGTGCCAAGAAAGGATATCTAACTAGCTAGATGGATGGATGGATGGGTGGGTGTAGGGATGGATGAATGGGTGGGTGGATAAGTAGGTAGGCAGGCAGGCAGACGGACAGATTTACATACATATTATATATATCTATACATCTTTTTTTTTTTTTAGATTCAAGGAAAATCCCACCCAAGAGAAAGGGTTTTATTTCTTCCTGTGGAACTATAATTGAACACGTTCTATATATAGAAATCAAGCCTTCCCTCACGCATCTTTCTTTGAGATTCGGCAAAGTCTCTGTAATCTCGCAAAAATAGTCCTGAAATCCAAAAAAGCAGGGAGAGGCTTTCTTACTAATGAATTTTCCTGGTGAATTTTAAAAGAGCACTTGAATATTTTGCTTTTGGACTGAGATGTCAGAATCATTAAAATAGATTTCTGCAGAGATTATATATTTATATATATTTGATTTTTTTATATATACGTTTAAAAAGAGAAAGAGTAGTGTTTGCCATTGTTAGAGCCCTGCAGAGCTTCCATCACTGCTGCAGCCTGAACAGCTCTTCCTGAACAGACGTGATTCCGCAGAGCCTAGAAGAACCCACGCAGAATGTTTGAACATAGCCTTGTCTGCCGCAGAAGGCCCTTCTGAGGGAGACATTAAGGCCACAGCCAAATACAGTCGTCAGCAACTTCCTTTTTCTTTGCCATCCAAAGAATTCAAATCTAACAAAGACCAAACACAACATTCTAAAATTGGAAGAGATACAAATGGGGACCCAGATTTGGTCCCCTAAGGTGTCCTACTCACGTCAGAATCAGCAGGCCTCCGTGAGGGGTGTCCCAGGGTCGGGGGAACGAGGGTGGGTGAAGGTGGGCAGTAGGGGAATGGGAAGGACGGGGAGAAGGGGAGTGGAACTCAGTTATCAAACACAGTGTTGTGTCGTAGGTCAGCAGCACCTTCTCCACGCACAAGGCCAGCATCTGGGGCCGCAGCCTTCCACACCATCTCCTCTTTCTCCCAGAATGAGGACGTTTTGCAATGATGGCAGTAGTCGCCCACGGTGGCAGAAAATGGGATCTTTCTTGGCTTTCATTATACTTATTTTATAGTACTTTCCCCTTTGAGTTGATATGGAGAGCGCAGCTCTGTGACCTTCACAAGTGGGGTCTGTGCATGTCTTAATCTGTTCCTGATAGCGGTTAGTGCCCTGGGTATGTTAACTATTACCATTAGCATCCTCATGATTCTTGTTGCTATTATTATCTGTACATTTACCAAGTGCCAGTCCCTGTGCTGGGTGGGAGGCAGGGGTGGGTGGCAGGGTGACTGCGTGTGGCAGGCAGGAGCCCTCTGCTGCCCCATCTCACATCGTTTCCCTTCTGCGTCTTCTCTGGGTTCTGCCCCATCCAGCCTGCCAGAGTTGCCATGGTGACGGAGAAAGTGTGGAGGCTCCAGGCCAAGTGCCTGCCGTTGATGCACCCTGTTCTTGCTGTCTCCTTTGCACTCTGGGAACGGGATTGGGAACGGGATTCCTCCCACGTGGGAAGCCATACGCTGCAGCAGAGGGTCAGGAATCTGGGCTGCTGATCTGAGCACAAACTCCCAGGGACCGTGCCCTGGAACAGTAACACTCCTTAGCTGGACTGGCACATGAATCTGGCTTTGCCAAACCCTCCAACACCATCCCAACGGCCCTGGAGATAAATCTGCATGTTTTCTCAAGCCCGCAGGCCCTGTGGCATCTGGCCCCGGCCTCCATCCCCACCCCCTCTCCACTGTGCACTCCAGCCACACTGTGGCCCTCTCTCTGTTCCTCTGAAGCAAGGCCCCTCTCCTGCGGCAGGGTCTTCTCCCCGTCCCACCCTCTGCCCCCTGTCCCATTGTTTCCTAAATGAGAAATTATCTGCCTGCCCTGCTGCCCCGTCTCCCCAACTTGGGGCTTCAGCTCAACTCCCCTTTCGCCCTGCAGGACTTAGCTTAGACATCACCTCTGAGAAGAACTTCCTGGGTCATTTTTTCTAAAGCCCCCCCCCCCCCGCCCACCCCCCCGCCGTCACATTTTGTTATCAGAAGCACTCCTTCTGACTAGTACTTCTTACGGTGTGTAATTAGCATTATATATAATTTGTTTACCTGGCTTTTCTGGGTGGGGGAGATAAATATTGTCTTCGGCATATTTGTGTCCTCAGGACCAGTCATGTGCTTTGTACATCATAAGTGCTTAATAAATGTTTACTGAACCAGTGACTCACAGGATCCGGACATTAGTTCTCTTTCCTAGACCTGCTCTCAAAACAGCCACTAGAGGGTCTGTGCCTCAGAAGGGGGAAGCGGGCCGCTGACAGCTAATGGGGCCCCAAGGCTCAGGTATTTCACAAGTAAAATAGAAATCAGAATGCCAAAGAAAGGTAGCTCAGAGCCCTGCAGTGCTCATGGGCACCAAGTCCATCTGGGGATATTGTTCCAGTGCCGATTCTGATTCAGCTCGGCTGGGCGCCTGGGACTCTGCCTTGCTAACCAGCTCGCAGGCGAACCTGACCCTGCTGCTTCTGAGACCACGCGGAAGAGCAAGAACTCGGTCCTTGCGAAAACCTTTGCTTTTTTAAACCTTGGAGTACCAAGGACAGGGTGAGCGGAGTGGCTGGGACAGCAGACCCGGACTGGGTTTTGGCTGCACGTCCTAGCTGGAAGCTGCTGGCACCCAGGACCCAGGGGCGAGGAGGGGACAGAGCAGACCAGCCAGATGGGGTGAGAGGCTGGAATGTGCCTTAGTCCCAGGGCGAGACTTCTATCCAGGAGTTTGCTCATCATGTATCCACACATTTCTCCAGCAAACACCTGCACATTACTTATCATGACGGTACTGTGGGGACAGGACAGGTAAAGTCTCTGTCCTCTTGGCATTAACATCCTGGAAACAAAGACCTGGATTTGAGACCTCAAGTGTGTGTGTGTGTGTGTGTGTGTGTGTGTGTGTGTGTGTGTGTGCGTGTGTGATTTGGGTGAGTCATTTCAGCTTTTGAGCCCTGATGAAATGTGATGCCTGTTCGCAACACAGGGAGTTGCCGGGAGATTCTCAGGAGATAGCCCCTGACAAAGCTAATGCATTATTATTATGCACAGAACCACTCATCTGAATGGTGAACTTGCTCTCTGTAAGCCAAAGGTGGAAATCTGCAAAGGAGAATTAAATGGAGGGGTTTCCTTGTTCATTCAATCATTCATCCAAGTGTTTGTACTGTTCCAGGCTCTGGGAATATTGTGGGGGCAAAGCCAGCAAAGCCTCTGTCCTGTTGGCATTTACATTCAGAAGGGGAAATCAGATAATCAACAAGAAAACACATAAATAAACAAGAAAATGTTCCAAGTGTTATGAGGAAAATAAAACTGGATAATTTGAGGAGACAAGAAGTGGGGCTGCTTTCATTGGGAGGTTAGAGAAGGCATTTCTGACCTGTGAGATCTAAGCCCAGACCTGAGTAATGAGAAAAACAAGCCACAGTGAAATGTGAGGGAAAAGTACTTTGGGCAGAGGGAAGAGCCCATGCAGGAGTCCTGAGGCAGGACCAAGCTTGGGAAAGGAAGAGCAGTGCGGCTGGACACAGGGACAAGAGGAAGAGGTCATGATATGAGCTCAGAGAGGACAAAGGGCCAGAGAAGGCAGAGCCCTGTGAGCCACGGTAGAGGCTTTGGGCTTTATTTTAAATTAGATGGACAGCCGCTGAAGAGTAGCTGCAGGGGGAGGACGGGACTTGATTTAGGATCACACTGGTGATGGCGTGGAGAAGAGTTTGTCGGGGAGCAAGAATGGGAGCAGAAGAACGACTTAGGAGGGATGGCCGTGTGCTTGAGTGAGGAGGACGGTGGATGTTGGTAGATGTGGGTGGTGTGGGACAGGTTGATGGCAGAACGGAGAGAGGTGGGCACGTTAGGGCTACAGGCTGCAGTGACAAATATGGGAGAATGGCTTGGGTTTTGGCAAAATCCCACATGCGGTGCTATTTTTGGAGAAATCACAATTTACCATGCAGTACTAATCCCACTCCCTTGGAACACTTCAGCAAAAGAAAAACCTTCGTGGAACCAGAAGGAAACAAGGCCGTTCTAATCCTACCTAGACACACAGAAGCTTCAAAAGGAGGATATCGATTACAAAGGGAAATTTTTACCCCATTCCCCTCCCTGTCCTCTGAGGTCTCATTGAAATTCTTTGCTTGTTTGAAAGGGCAGGAGAGATCCCGCTTTAACAAGTAATGAATGGCACTTAGACGCCTTGAGCAGGCTCTAATTCTGATTAAGCATTATTTTAATTCAGAGGGGTTGTGTGGAAGGAAGATGAAATGATGGGCGACACAGACAATTTAATTTATCTTAGAGATGGGCTTAACAACCAGGGGCTGAGGTGTGTGTGCACGCATGTGTGCATGTGAGAGCGTGTGTTGAGTGGGTGGTGGTGAGGCGGCAGGGGAGGGAGGGAATGCTCAATTTCCCTGTGACCGGGTCTAGCAAAGTTTCTCCGCATTCCCCACAGGGCAGGGTCCTCCCATTCATTCGGTTGGAACAAACTGGGTGTTGAGCTAGGTGCCCTGGGGCCCAAGGTTCTCTCATTCACAAAGGGCCAATAAAACGGAGTCAGTAGACATTATCTCGAGGGTAAACAATGGCCATAGGGATCCGCTGACAGGTGTGAGAATAGAACCATCATACGTATTTACATATTTACGCTTGGGTACCATTATCACGTCCTCCGTCCTCTGCCCTGAACACATAAAGAATCCAGTCTTAAAAAGGAACGCCTTTTTTTTCTTGAGAAACACATAATTCTGTTCTGTCCTATTTTGGGAGTTAAAGCTTTGTTTGTTTAATGTAAGCAGTTTTAAATAAATCATAATTTCTTCATGTTAAACATTGTAGCTTCCCTCTCTCTTGCTTCCTTCCCCCTGAGATGGAATTGACCTGGGCCCCTTTCTTCCTCAAGAAGTCCTGGGGTTAGCTTTTTGAAAGTTGGGGCTGGCTGAGCAGCAGGGACCATGCCAGGTCCCCCACCTTTCTACTCCCAGGAACGTGGTGGAAGCTGCAGGAAGGACTTGTCAGAACCAGGGGAGAGTGAAGGAACTGCACTTCAGGCACAGATGAGGTGGGAAGGCCCTTTTCCGACAGTCCTCTGCGGCTGTCTCCTGGGGGGACCATATGTCCCCATGCCTACGGCTGGCCAAATGAAATTCATGACTAGGAATATGCAGCCCTTGTTTTTTCTCTCAGCTCCTGCAGCTGTTTGATGAGGGGTGAGGAAGGGAGGAGCAAATGCTCTCTTTTGTGGGCTGCGATGCCATCTTATACAATTGCTCCTGGTCTCTCTATGCAGGGCACTACCCAAGCAGGCCCCCTGCACCGGCAGCCCTGGCCACTCACCCCATGGGGCATAGGGATTGGAAATGCATTTTCTCCAAGTGTTATTTTAAAAAAGCTCAAATGAAAGAGCCGAGGTTTGAATTCAGGCCACTTACTCTTGGTAAAAATAAAAATTGAGTTGTTTCTCTTTTAAAGGGTGGGGAGAAAAAGGGAGATTCTTTTTTATATGGGAGCTGTGACTGCCACCTGGTGGATGATGTTAGCTGAGCAACTTCTTTCTGTTGGCCTTTCTAATGTGTGTGGTACGGATTTCTTTATGGGTACAACTTGTGAGTCTGGAATGCCTGTGTGTGTCAGGTACTGTGTTAAGTGCTTGGGGACATGTTGTGGGAACAAAAGGGTCAAGGTCCTTGCTTTCATGTAGCAGTTGTAGGGTTTGTGGAGTGACAATCAAGAAGTAAGTCATTAAATCAGATATTTTCAAAAATGTGGTGAAGACAATGTGTGAGGAAGGGACTGGGGACAGGGAGAGAGGGACCCAGGGTGGCTCCTTCTCAGGTTCTGGCTTTGTGAATTCCTTTCCCCTGCCAGGCTCTCCTGACATCCCACTGGTGGTCCTGTCAGTGGACGTCCCCATTGACTGCTAGTGGTGCACTGGGTGGGCCCCAGGGGACAGGGGCTGTGAGAGTGAAATCTGTGCTTGTTCCACGTGGGTAGGCCAAAATACGCTCACGAGGTAGAGTAGCCTTGGTCTTCTCCGTTCCCTGCATCTGCCCCTTTCTTGCTATGGCCAGAGGGCGCTAGTTTGTGTCAGATCCATTGTCCCTCCTGCCAAGAAAATCATCAAACACTGGATTAAAAAGGAACAATGAATCTGTTCAAAAGGACTGGAGAGCTTGGGCTGAGGTGAGAGGACCTCAAGGGGTCAAGATTCCAGGGACAAGAAAAGCACCAAGGTGACTCTACAGCGGAGCTTTCCCCCACCGGATTTACGAGTGGCAGCCTGGTGTTCAGGGCTACCCAAGGAGGCCCTAGTAGGTGCCCTAGACTTTAAGCTGGGACACCTGAGGAGAGCAGGTTAGACAGTACTAAAGAGGGTTAGTGGACTAGTCAACAGATGAGTAGAAAAGAACCAGACAGAAGCACAGAGAAATAAGGACAGAAACCACAGAAAAGAGCAAAAGAGATATACAGAGCAGGGTAAAAAGATTTAACATGTGTAGTGGGGTCTCAGGGAAAAAGGGAAAGAATGAAGCAGAAGCAAGAGCCAAAGAAATAACAGCCTAGAACTGACCAGAACTGATAAATGGTATCAAATCACACATTCAAGAAGAACTATGCAGCCCAAGCAGGATAGATGAAAAGCCCAGAATAATGAGTCATTTCCCGATAAAACCGCTAAGAAGCAAAGACAAAAGGAAAACCTGAAAAACAGGCAGAGGGAAAAGATGCGTTACTTTTAAACGGGCAGTAATATGACTGACAGCTGACTTCTTAAAAGAAATAGAAATTGGAGAACAATAGAATTTCTTCAAAGTGCTGAAAGAAAATAGCTGACAGCCTTGAATTTGATTCCCAGCAAAAACATTCTTTAAAAATCATTACAAAAAGACATATGAGATAAACAAATACTAAGTGAATTCATCACCAATACAACCATACTAATGCAAGATGTAAAGGTTTTCCTATAGGAAGAGGGAAGATAATCCCATTTGGAAAAATGGAAATGTAGCAACGAATAAAAACACAATGGAGAGGGTAAATATATCAAAAATCAATAAATCAAAATGAATATTGACTGTTTAAAACAGTGATAATATTAATGTCTCACGATGTTTAAAATACATTGTAGAATTACCAAAATAATCTATATGCTGCTTACAACGGGTAATATAAACACAAGAATGAAGAAAGGCTGAAAGTAAAATAATGAAAAAGATACACATGAAACACTAACTACCAGAATATATGCCAAGAAGCATCATTAGAGGTAAAGAGAAACTCTTCATTAAAATAAACGGGTCAAATTACCAGAAGATATAGCAATTCTAAATGTGTAGGCACCTAACAGCAGTTCAAGACATACTAAGCAAATATTGATAGAACTAAAAGAACAAATAAAAAATTCAGAGCTATAGGGGATGACTTTCAGCACACCTTTGTCAGTAGCTGATAGAACAGTCTGACCTAATTCAGCTGATAGTACAAAATAGATTAAAAGAAATCAACAGGACACATTGGTTAAGAAACCTAGATAAGACACTTCACAAGTTTGATCAAATTGTTATATATAGAACACTAGACCCAACAACTATGGAATACACATACTTTTCAAATGCATAGTTAGTTCCCAAAAGTAGACCCCGTGCTGCATTTTAATGCAAGTCTCAGAAAATTTCAAAGGACTGAAATCATTCAGAGTATGGTCATTGACCACTAAGGAATTAAGCTAAAAACAAATAACAAAACTGAAAACTCCCAAATGTTTGGAAATGAAACAATATACTTATACATAATCCACATGCCTAAAAAATTTTAATTAAAATATCTTGAATTGAATAATGAAAAATGTAACATACAAAACTTGTGGCATGTAGCTAAAACTATGCTCAGAGGAAAACGTGTAGCTTTACAAGCCTGCATTAGAAAAAAAGTCTCAATGTCAATGATTTAAATATCCATCTCAATATGCTATAAGAAGAATTAGGGAACAATAGTGGGAACTGACAAAGTCAAAAGTTGATTCTTTGAACAGATTAATAAAATTGATAACCCACCGTTGAGAACAAATCAGATAAAAAGAGTACATAAATTATCAATATCATGAATAAAAAGGGGGATATCCCAGTGCTCCTAGAGTCATTAAGAAGATAATGAGGGAATATTTGAACAATTTTTGCCACTGAGTTTTAAATGATAGAAGGAATGGACAAATCCTAGAACACAGTTTACTAAACTGACCCAAAAAGAAATAGAAAATCTGAATAATCCTATAACTACTAAAGACCTTCTCAGAAAGAAAACTCGATGCCTAGATGTTTTCATCAATAAATTCTACCAAATACATAAGAAGTTGTAAGCCATTCTTTCTCATGAATGTAGAAGTGAAAAGTCTAAAGAAAACATTAAAAAAAATCAAATTTAGAGGTATAGCAATCATATAGTATGATAATATGTCACAAGTAAGTAGGATTTATCCCAGACAGAGGGTTGGTTTAACATTAGAATTCGATCAATGCAATTCACCACATTTACAGAATAAGGGAGTAAAATTATATAATCATCTCAATAGATTATAGCCAAAGTATTGGATAAAATTTTAACACCAAACTAAACTCAAAATAGAAGGGAACTTCCTTAATCTGATAAATATTATGATAAAAAACCAAATTTATAGCAAATATTATACTTAATAATAAAACACTGAAATTTTCCTTTGAGATCAGAAATAAGGCAACGATATTAACTATCATCATTTGTATTCACCTTATATTGGAGGTTTTTGCCAAAGTGAACTGGATATCCATATAAACAAATAATTAATCTTGACTCTCTACATCATACCATTCATAAAAATCAATTCCAGGTGGATTGAATATTTAAAATGTAAAGATAGGGGCGCCTGGGTGGCACGGCGGTTATGCGTCTGCCTTCGGCCAGGGCGTGATCCCGGCATTATGGGATCGAGCCCCACATCAGGCTCCTCTGATATGAGCCTGCTTCTTCCTCTCCCACTCTCCCTGCTTGTATTCCCTCTCTCGCTGGCTGTCTCTATCTCCGTCAAAAAAATAAATAAAATTTTAAAAAAAAAATAAAAATAAAATGTAAAGATAAAACAATAGGGGTGCCTGGGTGGCTCAGTCATTAAGCGTCTGCCTTCGGCTCAGGGCATGATCCCGGCATTACGGGATGGAGCCCAGCATCAGGCTCCTCTGCTGTGAGCCTGCTTCTTCCTCTCCCACTCCCCCTGCTTGTGTTCCCTCTCTCACTGGCTGTCTCTCTCTCAAATAAAGAAAATCTTAAAAAAAAAAAAAAGAAAGATAAAACAATAAGGCTTCTAGAAGATAACAGAGGAGAATATCTTGGAATACAAAAAGATTTATTAAACCAAATGCATAATGTATAATTCTAAAGAAAAATATTGATATATTGGACTACTTTAAAGTTGGAAAACTTTTAAGAGTTCATAGAAGAAAAGGTGAGTCACAGATGAGAAAAAAATTTGCAATACATACAACTAACAAATAGCTAATACACAGAATATATAAAAAACTCCTCAATGATTGAGAACAGAATGAAAACCCCATATAGAAATAGACAAGAGATTTATTTTTTTAATTTTTTAAAGATTTTATTTATTTACTTGAGAGACAGAGCAAGCAAGAGAGAGAACAGAGTGGTGGAGAGGGGCAGAGGGAGAGGGAGAAGCAGACTCCCCACTGAGCAGGGAGCTGGATGTGGGGGCTCAATCCCAGGACCCCGGAACCATGACCTGAGCCAAAGGCAGATGCTTAACGGACTGAGCCACCCAGGTGGCCCCAGACAAGAGATTTAAACAAAAAGATGATATCCAAATAGCCAATGACCCCAACTTCCTGTCATCAGGGAAATGCAAATTATAGGAAAGCAATACCACATTGTGTCGGTTAATTTTATGTGCCAAGTTGCCTTGGCCACAGTACCCAGATATTTGGTCAAACATTACTGTAGATGTTTCTGTGAAGGTATTTTTGATGACATTAACATTTAGATGAGTAGACTCTGAATACAGCAGATTACCCTCCATAGTATGGTTGGACCTCATCCAATCACTTGAAGGACTTAATAGAGAAAGAATGACCTCTCTTGAAGAAGGCGGAACTCTGCCAGCAGTCTTCAGACTTGAACTGCAGCATCAACGCTTCCCTGGGTCTCCAGCCTGCTGGCCTATCCTTAGCAGCCTCCATATTTACGTAAGCCAATTCCTTAAACCACCCCCTCTCTCCACACACACACACACACACACACACACACACACACACACACACACATACACACACACACATCTTTATTGACTCTATTTCTCTGCAAACCCCTAATACACATATCCATCACGATGGCTAAAATGAAAAACACTGACAATGCCAAGTGGTGTTGAACATGTAAGCAACTGGAATTTGCGTGCTTGGCTAGTGGAAGTGAAAATCTGTACAACCACTGCAGGTACCTGCTTGTTGGTAGCTGCTAAAGCTGAACTGACTACCCTAAGCGATTCCACACTAAAGTATATACCTTGTAACGCATGTTCAACAAAAGATATATATATATATATATATATATATATATGCAAATGTTCCTAGCAGCACTATTCGTAATGGCCTCAACCAAATGTCCATCAACAATGGAATAGAGAAATAAATGGTCTTATAGTCAAATGATGTACAAACTCATGTAATAACTTGTATCTCACAAACATAGCTTGAGTGAAGGAAGTCAAGCAACGGGCACACCTCACTGATGCTGTTTCAATCTGAAAGAAAGCAAAGGGATTGGGCCTGGGCGAGGACGTGAGGTGCTTCTGCAGTGCACCATTTCTTAACCTGGGTGGATATTATATGGATATATTTCGTGTGTGAAAATTCACCCATCTCTGTTTTCTGCACACATTTATAATTCAATTTAAAAGATTCATTTTAAGAAAGTATGTCTCCATCACTGCCTATGACTTTGGGGAAGTCACTCCTTTTGGCACCTCAGTTCCTCTGCTGTAAAATGCTGCATGGATTTAAAAGGATGGTCCATGCATCCTTTCGGTATGGGAGATGGTGTGGGAAAACCATTTGTAAAGATGCTGCCACATGCACTTCATAGTGTATGTTCTCAATAAATGTGACATGAAGGTTAAGTCTAGGAACTCTATGTGCCAGATGCCTCCTATGCCTTATTTTGCTTTAACCACCCAGTCATCCTGAATTTACTTCCGAGGAAACCGGAAGCTTAGAGAGGAAAAGAAGCTTGCCCAAATAATTCAGCTGGGCAGCGGCGGAACCACGATGGGCCTCAAGTCGGTGTGAGTAAGACGCTGGCCTCAGGCCCATGGCCCAGCACCACATATACCAGGCCAAGGTCCCTCTGGAATGCTCTGGCAGCAAAGGGTGCTGTCTCGTCTCCCCTTCCCCAGGCCCCCAACTTCACTGACACACACTCGAGTTTGGTCAAGTCCAGGGTCAGCTCCTCACTCTAAAACCCTCACACCCAGCCGGGGAGAGGGGTGCCCCAGTGGCTTGCTCCCTTTCCCCCCACCCTCTTCTTGGTTCAGCTCATTTCTTTGGAAGGCTGTGCCCCCACAGTCTGCTCCCTACCCCCAGTGATCCAGTCCCCCAAACCTTCACACCGCTTTCCAGAAGAGTGATCCGTCGCCGCAACTGAACCCTTCCTGCTCCGCGGCTCTGCAGGAGGGTGGGCCCCAGACACCGTCTCCCGCCGCG